>NC_137848.1:53219466-53276161 GCF_948465745.1 Chenopodium album | reverse complement strand
ACGCGCTGCACTTCCTAGACCCGGGTGTAGTGATAAGTATGCAAGGGTTGCTAGGTCGTCGCCCAGAAGCGACGCGCCACATTGCCCGAGTGTGGTGTCAAATGAGCAAGGGCGTGCCATTGGGGCGTTCCCTACTGAGCGACGCGCTGCACTTCCCAGACCCGGGTGCAGTGATAAGTATGCAAGGGTTGCTAGGTCGTCGCCCAGAAGCGACGCGCCACATTGCCCGAGTGTGGTGTCAAATGAGCAAGGGCCTGGAGTTGGGACCAGGAGGGAGCGTGGGAGAAAGGAATTTAGTTTGCGGATTGGTTCTTGGAATGTGGGGTCTCTTACGGGAAAATCAGCAGAAGTGGTAGAAGTAATGAAGAGACGACGCGTGAACATCATGTGCCTCCAAGAGACAAGATGGACAGGAGAAGGAGTTCGAGGCTTGGTTTTGGGGTATAAGGTATGGTATGTTGGGCAAGAAACGAGCCACAGGACAAGGAATGGTGGAGCTAGGAACGGAGTTGGTGTGGTTCTCGATGAGAGGTTGGCAAAAGAGGTGATCGAGGTCTATCGGAAGAACGATAGGTTGATAAGGCTGAAGTTGCTATGTGGCAAGGAGATTGTGAATGTTATCAGTGCTTATGCTCCCCAAGTGGGTTTAGATGCGGAAGAGAAACGACAATTTTGGGAGGATCTAGACGAGGTGGTACAGGGTGTCCACCACTCAGAGAAGTTATATATTGGAGGGGATCTAAATGGGCACGTTGGGGCGAGCCGAGATGGCTATGGGAGTGTCCATGGAGGCTTTGGGTATGGGCAGAGGGACGCCGGTGGTGAAGCTATTATGGATTTTGCCCAATCATATGATTTAATTTTGGCTAATACTTGGTTTAAGAAGAGGGATTCACACTTTATAGACAAAATGAAAGGGAAAAAAGAAAAAAAATAGAGAAACTCCATTGAAACCGATGAGTCAAAGGAACAAGGAGAAAGTAAATTGTGAGACAGCTATAACGAGGAAGTCACGTGTAAGTTGAAGTAATGGGTTTGGTAGACTTTATTAATTTATTTATTTATTTTATTGTGTAGTAATTAGTTGGTGCATTGGTACAAAGAGTGAAAAAGTGGGACCATGGAGGGATTAAACAAGGGAGAGGGAGACCGAAAATGACTTGGTTGGAAGGAGTTAGGAAGGATACGAAGTATATGGATTTGCATGAGGATGAGGCATTGGATCGTAAAGGGATGAAGGAGGAAGATTTTTGTCGATGACTACACGGAATAATCACTTATGGTTCATTTGGCCGACCCCATTTATAGGATAAAGGCTTTGATTGATTGTAGTAATTAGTTGGTGGGACAATAGTGGGTCAATGGTCACTTGCTATGACAGGTGGCCTTTTATGTTTGTTATTTGTTTTTTAAATTGTTGTTAATGGGTAAATAAAAGATAAAACAAGCTTTGGAGTAATACGGACATATGGTTTTTTTGTTTAAAGGTAATAAAGTATACTAATTCAATTTAAAACCCACATAAAAATTAATTAAAAATCCTAAATTACAATATTTAGATTAATAAATTTAAAATAAAATTCTACCGCTAACCGCGACCCGGTCCGTGATCAACACATCAATACCATTAATGTGATACCGCAATCGTTCCCGCGATTGCGACCGAAACCGCATTTTTATACTATGGTCTGAAGTGTAAAATTTGGACATTTTTGGATTTATGTAAGCGGATAGAAAATGGGACAAGGTGCTTCCCATGGACACTACGTTAGGGATTCCAAGTTGGTGTTTGGAACCAACTATTGCAGCTTTTGACTACCATTATAAACTCGCTTTCGAAATAATCATAAAATTGAGCAAAACTCATTTTCGATACTTTATACACTTATTGATAGGCCTGCTATGGTTTCAAACCAACTTTTAAGATCTTCAGGGAACACCCTACATGTTCATAAAAACTCGGTTCGAAAACGTGGATTATAGCTTTTACATTTTGACAATCTTCGCTCATGAAACCTACGAGAACCTAGGAGGCCATTTTGTTGGGGGGGGGGGGGGGTAGCGGTTACCTATGTTTTGTTGGAAAAGTAAATTAATTTATGTTTATTGTTCAATATTATTCATATGTTACCCTTATAGCTTTGTTCTTTTATTTTTGAAAGACCATATGCTCTTGTTGTGGACCAAGATAGTTGACGTGCTTGCATGTATTTCAGTAGATGTTCTTTTATCTTTGGTATCTTAATATTAGGTTTGCTTAGTATATTGGTTGCTCCTGTCAAAAAAAAAAGTATATTGGTTGCTGTCATGATAAATGAAACAATATTAGATGTTTTTGTTATGTAAATGTTTACCTGGAACACAAGTCTGAGACTTTGGAAAGAGGCTGGTGTTACTCTATTACGTCTGACTGTTGTCAAAATTAAAAAGGAGAATCTGATGTTCTGAGCGGAGAGATGAATTGAGACTTTGACTGTGCTTCTTCTTTCTTATGCAGATCTTTCTTTCATAAGTATCATTTTTGTAAGAAGGGTTTTTTTTTTTTGGGGGGGTGGGGGGTGGATGGAGTTTCTCAGTTCTTTCTTCTTAAATCAATTTTCTTTATGATAATTCTTTAACAATATAAGATTTCTGAATTCTGTAATGCATGCTTAGGACACAGAGATAAGGAAAGGTTTTTTTTTTTGGGGGGGGGGGGGGGGTGGGGGGGGGGGTGGATGGAGTTTCTCAGTTCTTTCTTTTTAAATCAGTTTTCTTTTTGATAATTCTTTAACAAAATAAGATTTCTGAATGCTGTAATGCTTGCTTAGGACACAGAGATCATCGAGCAGATTGATCGGGATGTGAAAAGAACTCACCCAGATATGCAATTTTTCTCCGGGGATACGATTTCTGCAAAATTAAATCAGGTTAGTATTTAGCTATCTTTGTCTTCCATTTGTGGTATTGTTATCTTCTCTACTAAATTTATGACATTCTTACTACTGTAGGAGGCTCTGAGGAACATTTTGATTGTGTTTGCTAAGCTAAACCCCGGCATAAGATACGTACAAGGAATGAATGAGCTATTGGCACCTCTCTTCTATGTTTTTAGGAATGATCCAGATGAGGAAAACTCTGTAAGTTAATAAAATGTGTGGACAAATATGTATCACTGTATATATGCTATATACTTTTTTTTTATTTTTTTATTTTTTATTGTTTTTTTTTTTTTTTGTGTCTGTGAGAGATGAGACCTAGGATGCCTGAACATGGAGATCTCATCTACCTTTAATTTATACTTTTACTTCAATTTATTATAGACCAATAAGTCATGTATGTTAGTTATGTCACTCACATGTTGATCTTTTATCCTTAAGCCTGATATAGTCCAAGTAAAAGGAAACCTGGTAATGTGGTGATATTCTCACTATCTTTAGTTATATGATTGCTCTACGCTTGGAATGTTTCTTCCCGACTTCCTGTCGTCCTAGTTTCTATAAGTTAAATTGTTTTCATGGCACACTTCCTACTAGGAAAAGGCCTCTTTGCTTCACAATACCTTGGGGTGTCTCCATCAAGGCATGTGATGAGTAGTGCCATTTCTTGGTTACCTACATTCTTTGATGCTTGTACTTTGGAAACTTCTACTTATTGGGAAATTTAAAATAATCTCATCAGTCATAGCGGTGACTAGCCCAATAGATTGGCTCTCTTAATCTTGGAATCTTTCAATAGTGCCATTTTCTTGGTTACCTACATTCTTTGATGCTTGTACTTTGGAAACTTGTATAAATATTGGGAAATTGAAAATGATCTCATTAGACATTCTATGTGACATCTTTAGGGAAAAAGGGTACACAAACCATAAATAAATAGCGGTGACTAGCCAATATATTGACTCTCTTTGTCTTGGAATCTTTCTTCTTCTCCCTGATTTGCTCTCTCCTCTTTTGCGTTGCTGATTTTTTGCTTCAATTACATCATCTTCTTCTTCTAGGCACCCTTTCCTGTTTTTTTTTTTTTTTTTTTTTTTTTTTTTTTTCCCCTTTTTTCCCTATGGATTATTCAGTTCTAAAGATCTCTGCTCTAGATTTTTCTCTCTCTATTAATTTTCTTTCTTCAATTTCCTTTTTCAGTGTGTAGCACTGTTGTTTCTCGATATCCCTAAACTTTTGTTGGTGGTTGGACTGCACCCTCAAAGTAGAAGATATTGTGCATTTTTAATAAGTTGGACTGTGCCACTTTTACGCTATCTTATTTAGCAAAATTTCCTTGAGAACTAATTGAGTAATATCAAGTATATAGTCACTTGGCACTTTCTCATGTCATTGCAACATTAAATTTCCACATGTCCTAATTCGCCCTAATAATTTGAATTAAAAGTGGCATTACGACGGAGAATTTCTTAACCGTACCATCTTAAATCTCTTTGCTCCTTTTGCCTCTCCCTGCCTTAAGAATAACTTTCTCTAGATTATTTCTTTTTCTTCCTTTTTTATCCTTTTCCCATGATTTTTTAAAAGAGAGCATAAACTGATTTTCATGAAGTATTTCTGCTTCAATGTCTTACCTGTATTACAATTTAGCAGACTTGACGAAATATTATTATAAAATTCAAGATTGGTCAAGTCAAGTTCATTCAGGGGTGGTAAGGATATTTTGGTAACCAGGGTGTAAGTGCAACTTTGCAGTAGTTGGTTGAATTTTGGGTATTGAATAATGTGATGTATCGAAGTGTTGGAGGCTAAGATATGGATACTATAATTAGAGGTCTCTAGTTCAAATCTTGGGGAGGCCATAATCTAGGGAAAGTCATATAGATACTAATGTATATTAACATGTAGAGAAACCCATTTCACTGTCATTTTTAGATCTTTTAGAAAAACTTATATGGTAAAGCATGCTAAAAGATTTCTTAGATCCACCATTGTGGATACTGACAAAATTGAGATCTATGTTGCACGGGGACGCCTTATGGCTGGTGTCCCCCGTCCCCGGGACATTATGGGTACGAATATGCTCTCGAGGACGGCTTGGGTACATCCCCGGGATGCGTTAACCTTGGGGAAGGGTTGACTTTTTGGGGACGTTTCTGGGGACGCGCATGAGGCTCAATGCCGTCCCCAAGGGTAATTTTTGGCTTTTTAAAGTAAAAAAAAATAAAAAGTTGTTTTGAGTTTGTCGACCCATTTCCCCCAATTCATAGTTTCACACTTCAAAACTCACAAATTAGGGTTTCTCACTTTCTCATTATCTCTCTCTCGGCGGTGGCGGCGGTGGAGTTTGGGCGGCGGCGGCGAGGCTAATCGGCGGCTGTGAAGGCTGCAGCGGCGGCGCTTCTCTTCTTCTCTTTCTCTCTTTCTGACTTTCTTCTTCTCTTCGAGTCTTCAAAAATTCTCGGTGTTGCAGTGTTGTTTACACTTTTATTTTGTTTTTATGTTTCTGATTTCGTGATCTTTTTTTTTTGAATGTTTCTGATTTCATGATTTGTTCTTATTTTAAATGTTGTGTTAAACATTGGCCTAAATTGTTTGTACTATCGTTTTATTTTGGTGCATCAAAATTTTTACTATGCTCCATTTTTTTATATTTAAATTTACATTATAAAAAATTGCCGTCCCCGTACCCTGGAATTTTTAGATTGTCATTTCCCGTCCCCGTACCCGTATTTGCCCCGGGTACCCGTATTGGTGCAATATAGATTGAGATAGTATACTAGAATTTCTGTGTAAAAATGTTGCATTGTTTACTTTAGATAATATGGTAGAACTTTTAGTCGTTTGTTTTTTGTCTGCATATTTTTTATAGATGTTCCTCATAAGTTATTGTGTTTCCGATCATGTGAATGGTTTCCCTTCTGCAGGCTGCTGCTGAAGCAGATACATTCTTTTGTTTTGTTGAGTTGCTTAGTGGATTCAGGGATAATTTCTGTCAGCAACTTGATAATAGTGTTGTCGGAATCCGTTCTACGATCACAAAATTGTCAATGCTTTTAAAAGAACACGATGAAGAACTTTGGCGTCACTTGGAGGTCACTTGTAAGGTAATGTGTATCGTTTTTGCTGTATTTTCTGCTCCAATCTTCCTATAGCTCTTAATTCTCAGTGCTATCTGGCCACCTGCAGTTGTATCTATTTTGTCAGTTATTATCTTCTGGTATAAGCCTATAGCAGTTCTTTATTAGTCTTCTTCATTAGTGAATCATATGCAAATAAATACCTAGGTTGCAGATGTAAAAAAATGTATTGAGTAAATAAATTTTGGGACAATCATGATGCATCATATATGCTTATGACTTACATGGACTCTGTCTGAGGTGGGAGCCATAGTGAACTTTAATGCTGGGTGGTGGTGGTGTTGCAGTTGATTTTAATTACAGTTATTGTTAGCAAAGAGTGCACAAAGAAGCTAGATATGTAGAATGACACTAGTGGCACATCTGCATTAAGAATGAGAACGGGATTGAAGGTTTCTTTCTCACTGCTGTATGCATATTCTGGGAGCAAATTGGAGTTGGATGTGAGGTTTGAGTGGAAAAAAGTCTCTCATTCCCAAGATTTTGTACCTGGTGAATGACTACCTGTATACACTATTGCTGGCCATTACTTAAATGCCCACATAAAAGCCTGATAAACTATTAAAGGAATAAGTGCCTGACAATAGCCTCTGACAGATTGGCAAATACATTGTTATAAATATGAAAGATTTATTCATTGTAAAGTAGGAGTGTGTACAAATGAGAGTCTGGAAAACTAACTGAAACCTCGACAGTACCTATTGCCAGTATTACATAAATAAAAAAAAGTTAGCTGTTCTTTTTATTATTATGATTATTTATTTTTAATAACTGTTGTATGCTTGTTTAAAGCTTTTCTTCAAAATTTTAAGGAAAGAGTTCGACAAACAAAAAAGCTGGCCAAAGACTTTAAGGAGCGATCCAGGTTTTGTATAATGAATTACCAAATCAATGGATTCTGGTTTTTCATTGCACTTTCTTCAGTCCCTCATTCAAATTTTTTGCGTATCACTTCCATGGCCACCTAATTATTTCCACGTACCTAATAAACCAGCTGATTAGGCCATTAGGGTCATATTGATGACTCAAATTTATATGATGGCCTCTTAATAATGCAAACTTGTAAACAATTTATACTTGATTGCTGCAATCTTGTATGTTTGTGTAATGCTCAAATGACATTATAGAATACTATCAACCTTGTGCCTCTCAAGAGGTGGCCCTTGCTGTTTCAGCTGATGAACTACACAGAGCATACACCAGATTTTATAGGAAAGCTAATGATGTGAATTGGACATAAATGTTTGTTGTACACCTAAGGCCTTGTTACTGAATGCTTAACTTCCTACTCTTTGGTGACAGGTTAATCCCCAATTTTATGCATTCAGATGGATAACTCTCCTTTTGACTCAAGAATTCAGTTTCACAGACAGCCTTCATATTTGGGACATTCTATTAAGTGATCCTGAGGGGCCACAGGTGTGTTTAAGTTATCAAATCATCTTAATTATTTTTTAATTTTTATTTATTTTTTAATTTTTTGGTTCTGGAGCTAAGTACGGGGATTGGGCTATGTTACTTGATGACAATATAATATAGGCGGCACATATTATGCTCTTAATTTTATATTTAGTGATTCAATGAACTCAATTTCTACAGCTATGTTGTCCTTATTGCAAATTATATTAGCTACATATCAACTATCATGTCCTGCAGCAGAATTTTTATAAACTGCATTAACTTTTGGGCGAAGAAGCCCATCAGTTAGCCAAAGTGTAATAGTTTTGTCCGAGTGCAAGGAGCCAAAATTTTGTTGGAATTGTATTAGAGCTTGGAGGTTACGTGGTTTGACTGCAAAGGCTAATACTTTGTAGTTACTTGTGGATTTTATGGAATAATTTGTTAGTGTAAAAATTATATTGTTTGTCTATAATGTTTAATATTAAAAACGTGGCATTGAGGATAATCCCTGAGAAGATATTGTTTGTAATAGTCATAGAACATTAAGGAAATTTGCACATTTTATTCATGCTAATATTGGCTGTTTCGCTTCACAACTGATTGTTGCTTATGTTGTGGCAGGAAACATTGCTAAGAATCTGTTGTGCTATGCTAATTCTTATCCGGAGACGGTTGCTTGCTGGTGATTTTACTTCCAATCTCAAGCTTTTGCAAAACTACCCCTCAACAAATATTAGTCATCTACTATATGTTGCAAACAAGTTAAGGGCCCATCCAACTAGCTAGGTTCTTTTGTATGACACTTCAGTTCCCTATATGATTCTTTCTGTGTTTTTTTTATACTTCTGCACATTGTAGAGTACCTTTTTTGTATGTTTAGTTTATCTTTTGTTATATGTAAATGTCTGTTAAAAGCATTGGTTGAACACTGCCATGTTTGTTTTCGATAACTATTTCACTGTATCCCCCTTCCCCACCAAACCAAAGAACACAATCCTGCTGTATGTGGTTTGTTACCTTAATTGTCGTGATGTTGACAATGTCTGTCAAATTAAGGGGTTTCATATTACATTCTTTCTACTTTAACTAATTTATATTACTCTTGCTACCTTTGAACCATGTACTAATGATGGTTGAGTAGCTTTGTTAGGAATATTGTGCAAAACTACCTATTGTATTTCTTAAATATTTTATTATCTCCTAATTAACCAATAAGTACTATATTCACAATTAATCATTTTGGTAAAGCGTTATTAGCTAGGCTAATGGATGAAAGGATCAACGAATAACCTACACAAATAACACAATGATTGGTGAAGTGAAAGTAGCGACAGTTAAATTTGCTGATAGTGTTGCAAAAGTGCAAAAGAGCATTTCCACATAAAAGTTCACTCTTCAAAAAAGTTCACTGATAAAAATGTAAGTTTAATTACGTCATTTTTGTTTAAATAGATCAAAAATGGCCAAAATTTAGGTAATGAAGAGGTATAACTCTTCACATCTTCAAAACTTATTTTTGAAGACTTCAAGCTATTAAAAAACATATTGCAACAACATTTGCTTGCATCAACATAGGATGGAAATAAAATTGTGAATTTTTGGCCATTGTTCAATCAGGCTTCCTATTTTCCTTTTTTTTTTTTTTTTTTTTTTTTTTTTTTGTAAGGGTAAGAAAAAAGAAAACATTAAGAACCCTCCTCATTAGGAACCCCTCCTAATTTTCTTCTTGTATAATATACGAAGTATACTCCTTTATACGGTGTATTAGTAAAAAGATTGATATGGATATATTCTCTTCATTCTCTATACTAACATGTTCATGAATAATAATAACTTCCCCTTTTCCTCCCTTTTTTTTTTTTTTTTTTTTTTTTTTTTTGTTTATTCCTAGCCTGAAACTATATAGAAAAGAAAATTTTGGAGTTCATGCATACATTATGTCTATATGACATCAATGTTGCCAAGTTACATTTATAGAATTTTTTTTTTTTGAATTTCATTAACTCTAGGCCAACATGGACATGCATATAATGATCGTATATGGTTTCAAATGACATTATATGACCCCGAGATATATCTCCTAATATCGCGAAATTTTTCGACACCGAGTCCCAAAACCTTCGAAATTGCTTCAAAAGTGTGAATAATAGCCTTCATTTTGAACAATTTTGGACTTGTTTTTTGACCTGGAAAAAAATTGCCGAGACACATCCCATAGACCCTAATACACCCCAGGAGTCCATTTGTGTGGGTGAAACCTTCCAATTTGTCTTTAAGCCATCAATATACCAGTTAACAACTTATGTCGATTTCATTAATTCAAGGCAAACACGGACATTTATGACAACATATAATGATCATATACTATACGGTTCCAAATGGCATTATATGACCCCGGATTGAATCCCTTATTATCTTAAGATTATTCGACACCGGGTCCCGAAACCTCTGAAAATGTTCCAAAAACGTGAATTATAGCCTTCATTTTTGCACAATTATGGACTTTTTTGGACCTGGAAAAAAATTACCGAGAGGATTCCTAATACACCCTGGCAGTCCATTTGTGTGGGAAAGACCATCCAATTTGTCTTTAAACTGTCAATATACCTGTTTACAACTTTCGTCCACTTAATTAATTCAAAGCCAACACGGACATTTATGACAACATATAATGAGCATATATGGTTCCAAACAACATTATATGACTCCGGGATGCATCCCTTAGTATCTCGAGATTTCGACACCGGGTCCCGAAACCTCCAAAATTGCATTAAAAGCGTGAATTATATAGCCTTCAATTTTGGACAATTATAGACTTTTTTGGAACTTGAAAAAAAAATTGCAGAGACGCTTCGCATAGACCCCAATACACACCAGGAGTCCATTTGTGTGATTGAAACCATCCAATTTGTCTTTAAACTGTCAATTTACCCGTTGACAACTTACGCCGATTTCATTAATTCAAGGTCAACACGGATATTTATGACAACATATAATGATCATATATGATTCCAAACGACATTATACGACTCTGGGACGCATCCCTAGCACCTCAAGATTTTTCGACACCAGGTCCTAAACCTCCAAAATTATTCCAAAAGCATGAATTATAGCATTCAGTTTTGGACAGTTGTGGATTTTTTAGGACCTAGAAAATAATTTGCTGATACGCTTCCCATAGACCCCAATACACTCAAGGAGTCCATTTGGATGGGAACGACCATCCAATTTGTATTTAAACTGTCAATATACTCGTTTACCACTTACGTCGATTTTATTAATTCATGGAGAACACGAACATTTATGACAACATACAATGATCATATATGATTCTAAATGACATTATATGACCCTGGGATGCATCCTCTACAATTTTGAGATTTTTCGACACCGGGTCCCGAAACCTTCGAAAATGTTCCTAAAACGTGAATTATAGCCTTTAGTTTTGGACAACTATGGACATTTTCTGACTAGGAAAAAATATTGCCGTGACGCTTTGCATAGACACCAATATACACTCTGGGAGTCGATTTCTATGGGATAGACCATCCAATTTGTCTTTAAACTGTCAATATACCCGTTTACAACTTACGTCGATTTAATTAATTCAAGGCTAACACGGACATTTATGACAACGTATAATGATCATATATGGTTCCAAACGACATTATATGACCCCGGGATGCATCCCCTAGTATCTCGAGATTTTTTTAAACCAAGTCTTGAAACTTCAAAAATTGCTCTAAAAGCATGAATTATACCCTTTAATTTTGGACAATTATGGACTTTTTAGGACCTAGAAAAAAAAATGCAGAGACGCTTTACATAGACCACAATACACACCAGAAGTCTATTTGTGTGATTGAAACCATCCAATTTGTCTTTAAACTATCAATTTACCCGTTGACAACTTACGTTGATTTCATTAATTCAAGGTCAACACGGATATTTATGACAACATTTAATGATCATATATGGTTCCAAACGACATTATGTGACTCCGAGATGCATCCTTAGCATCTCAAGATTTTTCAACACTAGGTCCTGAACCTCGGAAATTGTTCCAAAAGTGTGAATTATAGCCTTAAGTTTTGGACAGTTGTGGATTTTTTAGGACCTAGAAAATAATTGTTGATACGCTTCCCATAGACCCCAATACACTCTAGGAGTCCATTTGGGTGGGAACGACTATCCAATTTGTATTTAAACTGGCAATATACTCGTTTACTACTTACATCGATTTCATTAATTCATGGCGAACACTTACATTTATGACAACATACAATGATCATATATGATTCTAAATGACATTATATGACCCCGGGATGCATCCTCTACTAATCTCGAGATTTTTCGACATCGGGTCCCGAAACCTTCGAAAATGTTCCAAAAACGTGAATTTTAGCCTTCAGTTTTGGACAATTATGGACATTTTCAGACGGGGAAAAAAAATGTCGTGACGCTTCCCATAGACCCCCAATATATACTCTGGGAGTCCAATTGGTTAATAGCTCCAATACTAAGCTCCAAAGCTCATATCTAAGCTTTGCATTACTTTTGGAAAAATACACTTTGTAGAATGGTTTCTGAGCTGAGACAGAGTAGCATTTTATGAATCTAGCTTCTGCAAAATAAGGTAATATATGTGTTCGTAGAAAGCAGAGATGGTTAGGAAAATCCCTGACAGGGACGGGATCAGTTTTCGGGCATCCTAGGCTCCTAGTTACCATACGCATCCGGTTAAGGCGGATCTTATGGCCCGTCTTTTTTAGCAGACCCATGGTTTGGGATTAAGGCTTTGGTATTGTTTTTTTGTTTTTTGTTTTGTTTTGTTTTTTTTTTTTTTTTTACAAAGAAAAGGGTCTCATTTTCTGTTGCAGGATCAAGGCCCAACATTGCACCATCACCAACACATAAAGTCCATTAAATTGTATTTGCCGTTTTTCTTTTTTTTTTTTTTTATCTTTTTGATTCTGTTCATTTCCTCTCTGTCAATGCAGAGTACTATGGTACTACTAGTACTGCAGTCGTTTTCTTTCAGTGTGATATCATTGAAAATGATGTCACAAATGATTAGGTTTCGGATAACTGTGCGGTGGTGATGTTATTAGTATTAGAGAGAGAAAATTAGGTGTAATCTCAGTGGAACAGTAATTGAATGAATGGAGTGATTTTCTCTCAATATTCCTTGATTGCTACGCTCATAAAACTCATCAGCCAGGTTCCAATATTTCAAGCATTATATTGAGCAGCTGGCTTTGAGCAGACCTTCATCTTCTCACCCAAAATCCATTTTTCCAGAGTGAGATATATAAAAGAGAAAGAGACAGAACAGTTATTCAGAATGTTTGGTTTGTTTTCAATCATCGGCCACAGCACCAGCACCTCCATAATTTAGAGGTAGCAGCTTAGCAGGTATTGATGAAGATAAAACATTCTTGATGAAAACAAGAGAAGCAATGAAGGACTATGCACCACATAGTTTCTTTTGTTATGAAATTGGATAAATCAAATTATTACAATACAATTAACCTACCAAAACTGTAATTTGGTGTATCCAAAAAAAATCTGAGAGTCGTCTTCAGAAGGGAAACCCGGAGGTATAAGAAGTCTTCTTTGATGATTCTGCCAACCGCTTGATGCCTTTTGAAGCTCCATAATACAACAATAACTCTTTTCTGACTTCCTCCTCTTGGCATCCAACAAACTTCTTCAAGAACCTCTTTTCAGACATCCTCAATGCCGTTATAATTACAGCTTGATTTACTTGTGGACCGAGACCCATTTCTCGCATTTTACTAACCAAGAGCACCCGGGGCCTCAGTATTGTTTCCAAACTACAGAACAACAGAAATGGATAACGACATATAATGCTCTGTGGCAACTTCATAGTACCCATTATAAAGGTCATATGTCGTCGAACTTTTTCCACTGAAAGAGTCATCAATAATGGCTGTCGACCAATAAATATGCCAGTACCTCATCCTCTGAGAAACCATACTTCTCAAGATTTGCAACCTTTTCCCGGATAGTCTCGAAGCGCGATACACCAATTATTGTGACCACATACTTGTACATTTTTGAATCACTGCAGATTCCAGTCCTTTGTATGTAATCTAGTTTCTCTGAGCTCATATTGGTTCTCTGAATTAACGTAGGCCTAAGCAAGAGCATGGAAATCACTTCACTTTTACTGAGACCCATTTTCTCATACACTGAAAACGTAGGTATGACTGTCTTATGAAAGTCGTAGATCAGAAGCGAGGGATTCCTAATGATAGCTCTAACACAAAGAGCCCTTGACCCAAATAGAGATAGTAGATGATTTAGACGTTCATCAAAGTGCCGGTTAATTTGGCAGCTCAGAAGGCGCGGACGACAGTGGATCATAGAGACAAGTTCAGAGGATGAGACTCCCAATTTACGAAGCAAGTTAAGCTTAGTTTCGAGAAAAGAGGGAATAGCATTGCGTAATGAAGGCTGCCGGGAGAAAATAGTACTTATCTGGCTTTCACTACAACCATAGTTCCTCAAAACTTGAGCAGCGCATTTTGGGAACTGTACTAACGTTTTTACTTCCTGCACACCTTCACCTACAAGTGGAGATGATCTGCTAGAACTTTTAGTTGTAGTCGAGAAAAAACCAGCTTTTGTGCAAGGACTTGTATTACGATAATAATTACAGAAATCAATTTTAATACTCTGAACAGTGAAGAGAATTCTAAACATGCAAACTTGAGCCTTCATGGTACCTCCAAACCGGCCTTGAGCAATCTGGCAAAGAGGCTACACTGTGATCATTGTAAGGGCCACTGGCCTTCCCTATTGACAACGAAATCAGCTGGTTCTTCCAAGGATGTTTACAGTTCCCTAATGAAAACGAAATCAGCTGGTTCTTCCAAGGATGTTTACAGTTCCCTCTTTGTTCAACCCCCAATATAATAATAGCTCTTGTACCTACAGCAGAAATGAGTAGTAGTATCTAAGTTGCTATATAAAGTAGATTTTTTTTTTTTTTTTTTTTTTTTAATTTTTCCGCATCAAATTAATGCTTGAAATCTATCAGCAGGAGCCTTAAGATATATAACAGATAACTAACTGAAAAGTAGAGCAGTAGTCAATATTAAACCACATAACAAGGAAAAGGAAGGACATATGAATCCATGATATCATATGGCACTTGTGTTGGGTCAAATGCAAAATCCTCTGTTTGACATTTAACTGGGCTTTAGTTAAATTGAAGACTGTAACAATACTCCAATTAACAGATAACGAAAATGATGTAATCTAGTTTTTTTGAAAAACTTGGGCAGTATTAAAAGCAGTAGGATTATAAAAAGCAACAAACAAATTAAATTCCAGTATGAAAAGGATAATGTAAGCAAGTGAAATAACATTCTAGACTTTAATTACAAGTTTAATTGAAATAATCACAATACAGATTAATTAATTCATCTTCAGCATTCTAGACTTTAATTACTCTATGTATAAAGCATTTACATTTATAATTAAAAAGTCATCACTATGAAAGCAAAACTCATTACAGTACATGAAAGAGTCAAATCCCACTCAACATAAGGTTACAATCGTGAAGCGAAAATTAAAAAGTCCAGATTGAATACACCCATACTCATCAATTAACTACACCTTTTCAGTACAAAATAATATTGGAACCCTAAATTAGATCAACTATAAACCCTAGATTAGATTGTGAAATTGATTACAAAAAGAAACAACAACTTACTTCAGAAAGCTGCATCAATGGAGAAGGTGGAGTTGCGCTTCAATGGGGAACTCAGAAAGAGACAAGCAGGGCTGCGCTCATCCGTTTCTTTTCTTTCCTTTTTTATGACAATATTTTAACTAACGCATTTTCTAACCCTTTTCTTGAATATCCTATATACCAAACGGGGATTATCAGAGTAGCCTAAACTCAATAAACTTGAATTTTTTTTTTAAACGGTAAATAATAGTCGTACGGCATCGACAATAATAAAGATTTGTAAATCACAAACTTTGAAAAAAATACCACAACTTTTACAATCAAAATCATAACTAATTTACATATTTGACATACCTCATAATCTACCGCTTCAAACTTAACATGAGCAATAATTTGCGATGTCTTTGCATCTTAGTTCATAGTACTAATAAAGCACATTGTATGTTTAATGCAACCAATTTATATTTGTTTATTTCAAAAATAATAATATTAATTTTTTTTTTTTTTAAGAAATAATATTAAATTTTACTCCGTGCTTTCTTATTCGCAGGTACTTATTAATAATATACTTTAACGTGTTGTGTGAAAAAAAAATACTTTGACATGTCTTTTGATACTTTTTTTCTCAAGGATTGGTGTACAAGAAAGTCATAATTTAATGAATTTATCGTAGTTAATCACACTTAAACCCAATTATTAAAAGTTGGTAGGCTTTCTCTTGCACCATAGTTGTCCATAGTGTCTCTTCATACTTTCCCCCATTTGAAGCTAGAATTATAGATTAAGTAGTATTCTTGATTTCCCTCTCCTTCCCTCCTCTTCTAATTTTTAGAATTATTCATTATTTGATACTTAATTGCAAACCTGGTATACTGTAATTAAAAAATGCAAACACATTATCGAATATTGTGTAATATGTGTTTTTAATGGACTTAACCAACTTATCAAAATTTAATGTATTTTTCTTTTTTTACACTCAAATGGTCGAGTTTGAGTTCAAAAAGTAGACCATAATTCTTCTTCGAATTATTTTTTCTGGATTCACCTTAAGTTCATTTTATCTACAAAATAAGTCAAATGAGTTGAACTACACTTGTCATTTGAGACGACTCAGTAAGAACCTGATTAGACTGATGGGAGTTGAGTATGCAAGCTTGAACTAGAGCTCACTAGCCTCCAATAACTGAGAAATTTTAGAGAGTTCGACAAATAAAAACAAGAGAACGCAACTTCATGGACAACAAGATGCAGATAGACTTTTCTTATCAGATGTCTTCGAAGAGAGTTAGACTTTTCTTATAGATGTACGATAAGCATGCTTGTATTAGTCGTATATCTCAGGAATAGTGTCAATAAATAGGCAGGAAAAAAAATATATATATTATCCTGGAAGAGTATCTAACAAAATTTTTGTAAACCCTACTTTAATACTTCCTGTTTGTCTTTGCAAGTAAAAAGCATCATCTCCTCGACTTCTTGAATGTTTTACCACCGCCTTTGTTGCCTTTGCTTGAGTATTTTTCAATTTCCTCACCATCATCATCTCCCCTGCCTTTTCTTTTACTCTTCCCGCCAGATTCCTTTATTTTCTGTGGATGCAAAAAGCACAATATTAAAAACACCAACCTGAACTTAATGTAGACTTTTTAAAAGTAATTTTAAAAAAACCTGAAACACACTAAACACGAAGCCACAAGATATGTACTACGTATTAAAGATCCATTCAGAGCATAAAACCATTTTAAGCATCAAGATGGAGCATAGCAATGCTACAGAAGGATCTTTAGCTTATGCCAATAGCAAGGTTCACAGAAGGTCAAACACCACATGTGAAAATGTCAAATTGGGTCTTGAATTTAGCATTCCATTTATTTATGATCTCAACGAGTATACAGGGCAGCAGGCAATGTACAGGGATCATGAATGTAAATTCAACCTAGTCGCAAACTCATTAAAGTTTATTGTAATCAGAAGATCAAAAATGTAATATGTTAGATTTTTTCTAGCTTGACACAAAAAGGAAGACAAACAGAGAATAATCTAAATCACAAAGGAAACTGTAAACCTAACTCATAAGAACACAATAGATTTTAAGCTAATATACCATATATGATATCCTTTTTGCCTCATTAACACGTTCAGACAGGAGCAGTGCTTCCGCTTCCTCAGCTGGATGCTTCGGTAACTTTTTGCCTGTATCTCAGATAATAAATGAAGGGCTCAAAGAAAACTAATTAATGCTATCATGAACACAAAATGCTGCTCACCTATCAACTTCTCTATCTGGATATAATACTCAACCTCATACTGATTTACTAATGAGATGGCTACCCCTGACCTTCCAGCACGAGCTGTTCTCCCAACCCGATGTATGTAATCCTGAAACCATAATGACATTGTCAGATGAATACAATGGAAGCAAACTGACTACATCACGGTCACATGCCTTAAGCACAAGAACAACTTGTCTACGTCTACTCTGTATTACTTCAAATTGAACTTTGCTCACCGTCAGTAAGCACTTTCACAGTTTCACTTATGGAACAAATGAAAATTTGAAATGTTTTCATCCAGTATACATTGGAAGCAATAAGCAAACCGAGTTCTCAAATGACTACCTAATCTGCAGGAGCAGCAAAAACTGACCTTAGAGTTACTGGGAATTTCATAATTTATCACCATATCCACCGAAGGAATATCGAGCCCTCTACTAGCTACATCAGTGCAAATGAGGATATTGCAATCGCCAGATTTGAACTTGTTCAGCGCCCCGAGTCGTTTTGCCTACCAAACAAGGCAAGGTTATTTCAGAATCAAGCACATACACAATAAGATTCAACTTGAAGGTCAACATATCTACATATTAGGTTTCATACACTCCCTCCGTTATGAATTACTCACAACAAACTAGGAGATTGCGGACTCCTAGGCAAAATATTGAAAGCATGATTAATGAAAAATAAGGGCATACACTTAAGTATTAATCAAAAAAAAAAAAACAAAGTTCACAACCCAGCAACTTGAATTTATGAACCACCATCTAGCACCACGTGTAATACCCCAAAATTTTCCAGCTAGTATAAACTTTTAAACTTTAATTATATATGCTATATTAATAGATTTTATAATTATTATTTTCGGAATTTAAAAAAAAAAAAAAAAAAAAAAAGAAGAAGAAGAAAGAAGCTAATCTTCTCGATAATCTTATCTGACCTTTTGAATTGAGTCTTATCTGATCTTTTGAGTAATCTTCTAGAATAATTAAACCCAAGAACTATAGATTATATATACCTATCTACCCCAAACCATTGTTTTCACCATCATCTCAATTTTATAAACTCATCTCTATTTTGGTAAGCAATTGATAATCCCTTCAATGGCTCAAATTAAAGCACCTTCTTGATAAAAAAATTGGAGTGGTGTCGGTTGGTTAGACGAGAGTGTCGTGCCTTCGTAATCAACCGATTCGCTCTTAAGCTTGCTTTCCAAAAGAAAATTTCCTCCGTTGCAAGATACTTCATAATGAGAAAAGGGATTTTGCTTCCTTACTTTATACAATTATTTTGTGATTTTTTTTGCACTTACGTTTACGGTTTTCGAAAAAAAAAAAACAAAATAGAAGAAAAGGGATTTTATGGTATAGGAGTTGTCAGTAAGAAATGATGGAAAAATTTCGGTGATAGCCTCAAGTTGTTTTACTCATTAAATTTGTTGATCTTGGTTTATGAATCATTGTTTTTATAAAGCCAAACCTTAGTATGTAACTTCTATATTTTGATTATATGGGTTTTTATATATTTCTAACTTAGTAGTGGGTAATACGTGTACAATGATGCTAACTTAGACCCCTTTATTTGTTTACTTGTAGACGGAGGCTACTAGGTGAACGTTTCAGAGGTTAATTACCTCGAGATTTTACGCACGATCAAGGTAATTTTCAATGTCCATCATCTTTAAAATCCCGTAAGAAAACTGTTTTGAAATTTTGTGTGCCAACTATGTGCTTATGTAATTATATGTGATGAGTGTGAAATCGTATGATATTACGGAATTATATTATATATTAGTTTTCTATTTTGTGTACTAGTATATGTATTTTCGAAAAAATTGATTATTTGATATCGTATGAGTTTTTTTTTTTACAAAAAAATAAGATCTTGGGAATTGGATGATTGGTTATATGTGATTGATGGTCTATATGTCATGTAGGATGACTATGGTCTAATAATACTGAAATTGAAGTATTGTTACTTGGAATTAAATTGATTTGTGCAATACTTGTGTACAGTGTAATCGGATGATTTAATCTAATAAAATGTAAAGTGAAATTTAATTTAAGAAAGGAAATGAAACCCGAAAGGGTGAAGAATAGGTTGCCCACCAGTAGTTATGGTTGCTACTAATTGGTTTAAATTATTATATATTGTTGTTAGTCTTCCTCCTAATCACTGGGTATTAGTGAGGGGTGTGCACACTAGGGACATTCTGTTTATTTCATGGCCATTTGGGGTAACGCGCGACCCTCTGGGACTAGTCCCGGCTTACTGGCGTTCTCTTTCCCTCTCTTAACTAAAGTAATAAGGTGTTATGTGACAAGTTGATTTTGGTTGAGTATTATATTGTCTATGAGACTAAATTATGTATAAAATGTTTTGAACTAAAATTATTTATTTTACGGGATGGAGTTGGAATTACTCAGTTTATCTGATTTTTGGGAATTTTCTCTTTTTTCTTGTTTCTGATACATTTTGCAGGTTGGTAAGAGGGTACTCGGTTACTTGTGAGGAGATGTTAGAATAATCACGTAGCTAAGACATTTTAGTTTATTTCTGAATTTAATTATTTTCTTTCAACTACTGGTTTCAAATAATTGCAATTTTGATGTAATGACTATTTTATTTTGCCACCAATTAGACCACTTAGTTTATTAATTATTATTTCATTTTTTTTTTTGCTTTGCATTTATTTTCTACGGAAAATAAGTGTATCAGTAACACTTTCGGAGTTCGATGGTTGGATTTTGAAAGTTAAAAAGGTTACTCTTATTGTTTTAAAAAGACTCGAATTTTGGGGGTGTTACACCACAAAACCACCTAACGCCATCATCTAGCATCACAAAACCAGCCACCACCTAGCACCATGAAACCACCCAACACCACCACCTAGCAGCGCAAACCAACCACCCAACAGCACGAATCACCGAAACCAGGCCACCAGAACCCAGCAGCACGAACAACCACGCACAACCCAGCAGCACGAACAACTACAACCCTCCACCACCCACAACCCCAAAACCCACAACCCAGAACCACCAATATTACATCCGATGAACCCTAAACCCAGAACCCACAACCCAACCCAGAACCCCGGAACTCAAACCCAAAATTCGAATCCAGAACTCAAACCCAGAACCCCAAAACTCAGAACCCAAAAAATGAACGAAAAGGATGAAAATGACAAACTAATGCCTTCTCTATAATCAAGTATAGCTTCAATTGGTCAAATTAAACAATCGAAACTCTAGATTTAAAGTTTTCATGGTTAAATTTGACCATAAAACCTTCACATATGTGCTTCACCGACAATGACGAAACAACAATAAGAAGAGGAAGAGAGGGAAAACGGAAGCGGCCACAAGCAAAGGGACAGAGGCAGTGACTTCTGACGGCGGTGGTGGTTTCCAAGAATATTGTGGTCGAATTGAGGGGAGATGAACAAAGAGAGAAATTTTTGGGTTGATTTAAGAGAGACTGGAGATCGGTGGTGGTGGTGGTGGTGGTGGTGGTTGCCAATGAAAATGAGTATGAATTCAGACGGAAGGGGGATGATTTTGGAGGAAATAATTAAGTAAATCAATGTTAGGGTTTAAGTGAATAAGAGAAAATCAGTAGTTTAATTAGGGTGTTTAAAAAAAAAAATACCAAAGGTAATTTTGTAAAATCACACATAAAAACTTACTATAAAGGGGAAAAAAAAGTTTCTTGCGAGTAATAGGTGTGAGCAAAATTATGGATACCCGGTTCCGAAACTAGAACCGGTGGAGTCACCAGAACTGGTTCAACTAGGTCTGGGTCCAAGTTCGGTTCCAAAAACAAGGACTCGGTTGCAACCAATTCCAATTCCATGTCCTAAGTTTTTGGACCCGATACCCAGTTAATTAGTTTTATATCAGTTTTATTTAGACCGTGAGAGTTAATTGGAGTTTGCGGCCCATTTTTTTTATCAAGCCCAATAACCCTATATACTGTTTCCTTAATCATATATAATAAACATATCTACCAAACCCAAAAAGTTAAAACTATCTTTACAGCCGTCATATGGCTCATACCTCACATTCACTTTCTTCCTCTCACGTACTCTTACTTCCCATTTAATCTCTTTCATCTCTTAGCTAGTCTCACTATAAATCTTTTTTAATTCCCTTTCTTTTCAATTATCTCTACAAATGAAACTAAAGTAGTGAATGCTTACAACTAGATGAAAGCAAATGTATACAAAAATGAACATGGAAACATACAAAAGGAATCTACTACTCTACTAGTAAGCTGAGTTATTTCTTTGATTTTTTTTGTTTTATATATAAATAAATGCACTATTGTTAATGATTAGCTAATCTTTTGAGGTTAATTTTAAGACATTTGATTATATGAGATTTGATTTCGAAGTCAGATTGTTTTTTGGTTGAAGCCATAGCGCCGCGATCCAATTAGATGATGATAAGCCGGGTACCCGGTTTTGAAACCGGTTCCAACTGGATCCGGGACCAGTTCCGAGTTTATTGGACCCGGTTAGGACCAGTTCCAATATCGGGTCCAATTTTTTTGACCCGGTACTAACCGGGTCCGGTTCCAATTCCCTTCAACTTGACCAGGTACCCGATCTTGCTCACCCCTAGCGAGTAATATGTAATAGCCATTTTTAGTAATTGTTATGAGTAATATGCAACGGAGGGAGTATAAAATATGTAAAAAAAATGTAAGAAAAAATGTATGGTGATATACAATAAAATAAAAGCAAAGGCAAGAAGCAAACCTGAGACATATGCCCATTGATGGGAACAGCCCTAAAACCAAGGTTACGAAGCATGAGTGCTAGCAGATTAGTTGCATCACATGTACGAGTGAAAACCATAGTGCTTCCCGGCGTATCCGTCAATATATATACAAAATAGTAATCCTGAGAAAAATGAAAGTATAGCAAAGAATAAAACTTCATAGAAATTTCAAACAATATGATGTATCACTAAAAATAGCTACAAAGTCCGGGAGCATATATGTTAGTACTATGGTTGATGTTGCATTATCCTACAAGCATGTGTTTATCATGATAGATACTATGGGTTTTGGTTTGGATCATCATGGGAAGGCCGAAGACTTATCTTGTTTCAACACTTTCAAAGTGCCTTGTAGGAGGGAATGGAATAGACTTGTTACTTGTGTTTATTCTTTAATACTTTGCTTGGCCTAATGGTTCTGGTTTGTGTTAGCTAGTTATTTGGGCTGTTCGGGTTCATTAACTAAGCTAATTAGGCAGGTTAGCTTGGGCTCTAAGTTTAGTTAGGTTCCAAAACTTTGTTGCTTCCTATTCCTAGTTGGGGTAAGGAGGATATATTATTCAGTTATAACTTATTAGTAAAGAGAACAACACTAATTAGAAGATGGACAATAAGAATTGAGTTTGGGTGCATAGCTTTTTGCTATTATATTGAGAATTGAACTCAGAAGTAAATTCAGAGGGTTTACAATATTATTACCCTGAAGATTATCAAAGGAGGATCAAGTTTCATATCAGTATACACATTGAAATCTTAATAGTGCTCTGCGGCTTAGCACACCAATAAATGAGTAAAACAAAATTATAAGGAAAAGTGAAAGAGTCAAAGAAGACATATAAATGTGATCTCAAGTCCTCAAAGCAGCAAAATGATTTTACATTGTATCTAGTCATAGAGACAGCTTCAGTTTAAAATCAATTGTGAATAGAAACATCGCAACATACAAGAGAACACAGATAACTAGCCAGAAGTACACAAAATAGAATGCATCAACATAATACACCTTAAATTTAAAATTCTTGTAAGCAAAGCAAAACCGTCACCAACAAATTAAGCAGAGGAAATCTGAAGCTGAAACATTTATCTAATGGATTCGCATTGGAATATTAATTTTGGAAACTTTTCACACTGGTATTGCAAAAGTCTCTTCAGTTTTTTTTTTTTTTTTTTTTTTTTTTTGTAGTATTACAGTCAAGTGAATTATTTTTTTCTTCCATAGAGCATTTTTGCCTCCTTAGTCCCACAGTCATTTTAATCACTGTTAGGCTTGGGTATGAGTATTGGTAAAGGCTTTTGATAAAATAAGAAATAGATTGATCAAAAGAGTTTGGGTATGACCAGGCACCAGAGAATAACAAAACATCAAAATGACGAAGGGCTAACTGGGGCCATGATTTTCAACAACAGAAAAAGGCAACTAAATATAGGAGTTGCCTTCCCTATGACGAAGGGCTAACTGGGGCCATGCTTTTTTTATTTTTCCCAGAACAAAGGATAAACCTGGGTATTTAGAGACTAAATGTGAGAATAAGAAAGCAGATGAAGTTTGATTGATAAAATCTGGAGAACAACAACATTAAAGGATGTTCAAGCATTTAAGATGCTTGATTCTCTCCCAAATTCCCAAATCTAAAAGCTAACTTCATCAATATCAAGATGCCCTTCCAGAGCTTTTCCTCTAGCTACCCAGCTAGCGTATTATTCAAGTCACTAAAAACCAAATCATAATGCAACTGCCTGAAGTGCCCCTCCCCCTTCTACTGATGCTTAGTATTGTACTGGAGTTCTTAGGCCTAAGTTGAATCAGCCTACATCTAGGGTTTCTCACGTTTGAACTCAGTAGATTGTTGTAGAGGAAATGCCCTCTTTGTTTGTAGTTTGCGCCTCTAATTATGCAATAGTATATTATCTCTGAAAAATAATTATAAACAATTTATAGATGAAAAAATTATGATTACATAAATTGAGATATCCACAATTCTTCACGCTGGCTATAAAACTAATTCAAGTCTTGCATTTTTTTTCTTAGGCAATTCTTCCTCAATTTTATTCTTTCACCTAATAATATAGATCAACATATCACACTAAGACGCCATGAGAATCAAATTTTCCAATCACAGATTGTAAAAGTCACAGCAACAAGCCAACAAGGTATATCACTAATATCAGTGTCAGAAACTACATTCACAACACAGGGTCGGAACACAACAATAAGAGGAGGAACCATGTAGATGAACAAACCTTGTATTTAGCAGCAATGAAAAGATGTAGCTGCTTCAAAGTGTCAACTGTAGAATATTTTGAGTCTGACTCGATCTGGAAGAGATAAATATATCAATAGGGAAAATAGAAGAAACATATAAGTTAAAAGAGAGGAAATATGAGTATATGACACAGCACATCGAAACCTTACCTTCACTGGGTTCCTTAAACAAGCCCTTTGGAGCTTCTTGACCTGCAAACAAAAAAGGGCTTTCTAGTTAAATATACCCCTCTTCTTATTGGAAAATATCAGCTTCAAAAGCTAATACAACTTTTTTTAAAAAGACTAGCTACAAATACCCAAAGAGAAGGAGAAAACAAAACAGGTCAAAGCCATGTCAACTGTCTAGAAAAACACGTGAAGAACAAAAGTAATTTAATGTCATCAATGAAAGCTTCACAAAGAATGGGAAAAGATCATAAACAATCATATTACATGCTAACCTTTTTGGTCATAGTGGCAGAAAACAAGTAAGTCCTTCTCTCAACAGGAATAATTTTTAAAATGTCATCAAGTGCTTTTTCAAAGTCCTGATTCAACAATCTATCAGCCTCATCCAATACCTGCACATTAATTAAAGTAATCATTAGTAGCTCCATAAGATCAAAGCGGGTTGGTTGAAATGTAAGAGTGCGACAGGTTTTTTTATGTGATCCCGGCATACCCCATAGATTAAAAGAAAAATTCTACCAAACGGCAATAACGCCTGCTTTGGATCGTAAAGTGATGTCTATTTAATATAGTGATTTACCCCCCTCCCTTGTCATATTTAGGAGTATTTTTGGCTGTTTAGAGCCACTTTTATTGCTAATGTGTGCTTTCTAGTGTTTTCGTAGTTTTGGTAGCATTTTGTAGGAAATTGCACATTTGGAGCTTTTTCCCGGGATTATTTAGAGCAAGTACGAGCATTGGAGGAGCACAGCCATCCCTTGTAGCCATCCCTTGTAGCCCAGGGACGGTTGGAGTCATCAAACCGGTAATTAAGGGCTCGACATGTAAGAAGCCGAGGCTATGGCCCGAGTGATTCAAGACCTAAGGCGGAAATTAGCGTTTGGGCCGAGTTAATAGCCCAAACGGAAGTCCAAGGAAGAGCCCAAAGCTTCGCCAGTCCGGCGGGGCAGAAGACCAAAGGAAGCTTACCTCGCCCTATTTCGCGCCCGACCGAGCACGAGAGGAGTCTCAAGAATCAAAAAGGAGGGCCTGGCGGGCCCGACCGGGCGCGTGTCTTGAAGATTGAATTCGACGTTTTCTTTACTTAGATTTTAATTAGGATTTTTATGTTTTGTATAAATACGTTTTAGTTGCTTTTGATACAATTACTCTCTTTCATTAGTTTAATCTTCTCTTAAGCTTAAACTTCTCTCTTGTCTCTCTCTACAACTCTTGGTTTAATTCAATTCATTATTTCCGTTTACTTTGGTAACAATTTCTACCCTTTTTATTTCACTAAATTTTTTGCTTTTGTTCATCGTGTTTTGCTTAATTGCTTTGATTAGTTTAGATTTAATTATGTGTGAGTAGATTATTTTCTAGGGTTGTGGGGATCCATAAATAATATGAAGGGGTAATTTATTATTGTTAATTGCCAAGCTTGATTAATTTCTTATTGATTGATTTAATGCTATGCAATTAGATTAGGTCTGGTTTAATTGTATGAGTTTAGCAATATTGATTTGAGATTCGACGGATGAGAATTGATGTTTAGGCTTAGTTTCAATAGGCAGGTTAATTTATAAATACAGATGCGATTTAATACTAGTAGATTAATTCTGTGATTGTAATACGTAAGGAAAGTCTTTTATGATGTGATTAATTGATGCATTGATGATGGATTATTGTGTTTTATCCTTGAATATTATTAATTGGTGAACCTATACCCTAGGCTTTTATTATTTGATTTTCTCCCTACTTTAATCTCCCTTAGTTTAATTTATCATATCTATAATTTAGTTACTTAATAATTTAGATTATATTAATTAATTAGGAATAGGAAGACTTGTTTTCCCGTGGTTCGACCCTTCTTCCCTTCTTCCGTATCTGCACAGTTAGAGGACTTAGGAATTATTTTTGACTAGGTTATACGACTTTATCCTGTCATAAAGCATTGCCACATGCATAAGATGAATGTAGCGGGGATGCATGCGATGAATGTGTAGCCATACAAGAAAGGATCAGTTGAGAAATGAGATAATTAGGAAGAAAGTAGGGGTTACATTGATTGAGTACAAGATGAGGGAGAATCACTTAAGATGGTTTGGCCATGTAAAAAGGAAACCAAGTGAGACTTGGTAAGGAGGCATTAAAATTTGCAAAGTGTTGGGAAAGCGAGAGGTAGAGGAAGACCTAAGAAAACATAGAAAAGGGTGATTGAGAGTGACATGAGTGCTTCGAGGATTAAGGAAAATATAGTGTTATATAGGGCGGTGTGGAAGGAGAAAATTCACGTCAGCGACGTGTCGTGCTTGAATATATACTTTCTAAATTTAATTTCGTATTTAATTTTATTATATTGTCCCACTAATGCTTTATGAACTTTATTGTTTTCCTTTTCAAAAGTTCTCTCAAACCTTTCCATTTTTTACTCCAACGTTTTAACCACTCCTTTAAAATTTTCTTGAATTTTATTCTTCAAACCACCGGTATTCCTATCAATACTTCGGTTTTCTTTTTAAACTCCCTTAATTTTTATGGATGCTCTTTTGTTTGCTCACTTTACTCACCTTTTTCAAACCCTTTGAAATGATTATCTTGTTATGTCCCTTTCTTTATATCGTATGATTTCTTATGATGATTCATGTTAGCGGACCCCAAATTGTTTTTGGGACTAAGGCTTTGTTGTTGTATTAGTAGAAAAATCAAAGGGCAAAGAAACCTACAAATAAAAAGACATGTTCACAAATGGAACTAGCACCTACAAACATTAAACAAGAAACAATTGACCTTTGCCACACATCAGCAAGATTCCACAATCTAACATTCCAGTAGATCTTTAGCTCAAGCTCAAGGTGAGTAATTAATGGAAATGAGCTTGAATTTGTCTCCAAGATTCCAAGTCTAGTCAAGTTAAGCCAGCTCAAGATCGACATGGCTTTTTTTATCAACTTTACTTTACTTAACATAAGACTGGACAGTGGAAAAAAAAAGGATTTAGTAGAGAAGGTTGCTTTCGATCCAAACAATGTGGTATACCCCATGGAACATATTGAAGACTCAATACTAGAATCCAAGGAAAAATTCTTTGTATCTTAACAAACACCTAACTTCCTTTTTGCATCAATCCATAGAGTATCCTTAACAAACTTTTTGGTCAACACCCCAACCAATTAGGCATTTCTACTTAGTAGACTATGTAAAGCATGATTTCAATTGTCTTGGTATTAGAATGTATTTTCAGCTACAAATCAATAGAATATCAAATAAATATTTTAGATTAAGGGCAAAGGTGGAAACAAAACAAGGAAAGATCTGGCCGAACCAGGTTGCCTTGTCGAGCTTTGTTAAGGGAGACTAGGGGGCAATTGTTTGGGGGTCTTCAAAAATGAGAAAGGGAAACATCCTTAATTAGACTCTTCATATTACACCCATGTTGGCTACTCGACACTCAAACATCTCTAGGACGCATCAACCCTTCATTATTGAACTTTTTCATGAAAAACCCTCACATAATAGCCTAGTCAGACACTTAGACAAGTAATTCTTCCTTTCTTCTTCCATAGTTCCATCTCTTTCTTGTTTCCTTTCCTTTTTCTCTGTACAAAACAAACACCCCATAGGAGTAATTTAGAAAAAGAAAAAAAAAAAAAACTATTTTCATTCTAGTTTTGCTCCACTCTTTTTCTTGCAATAGTTGTTTGGGGGTGCATGAGAGCACAGAAATGATAAACCAACAAAATTTTAAGAACGCTTAACTTGTTCATGTTAAGCTTTTGTATTATTTTATTGATGCTTTTTAATACATCCTTATTAAAGTTGAAATTATCTTAAGTGATCTTATAGCTTGAGAACATCATAATTGTATGCCCCACTATCTCCACGCTAATTTAGGATGATGCCCTTGCTGACTTACCCATGCAACTTCTTATCCCTCCTCACCCTCGGGGAAGGGGGCAAAAAAACAGAGTGTCTACCATTTTTAAAAGTTAAAACATAGGTCTAAAGTACCACTTAAGCGCCTTGGAACTGTACATTAAAACCCGTCCACCCACGATCACATTTAAGGAAAAACTAAATCAAATAAGGAAATTTTAAGTGTACTCTAGAAATCTAGAGCACCAATTAGTCACCTAATTGCATATAGAACTTAAGCCTTTAAGCAACCTGAATGCACATCCTCTATCTCAAATCAATCAATCAATCAAAACAGATTATTTAGAAGTATTTTGCACATCCTCTATCTCAAATCAAACAATCAATCAAAACCTTAATTTCATAAGGTCGGCTACATGAACCAATTTGATTATTCCGTGTGGTCATCCACAAAAATCTTCCTCCTCCATCCCGTACGATCAAAAACCTCATCCTCATGCAATTCCATATACTTCATATCCATCCTAACTCCTTCGAACCAAGTCATTTTCGGTCTCCCTCTCCCTCGTTTAACCCACCCCTCCATGGTCCCACTCTTCGTAACGGTGCACCCTTAAGTATTCGTCTTGCATGCCCAAACAAACGCAGACGATTTTCCCTTAGTTTGTGTGTAATGCCTACCACACCTACTTTCTTGCGAATTTACCTCATTCCTGATTCTATTCCTTAGAGTGTTCCCACACATCCACCTTAACATGCGCAATTGTATAACCTCCATCTTTCTAATGTGCTCTTCTTAGAAGCCCAACATTTGGTACCATAGCCTTAACATCTCCTATCTCAAATATGACCTAAACATATTTTGAAAATTGAATAGGAAAACCCTATTGAATGACAATAGATATTATCATTTACTTCAAAGATAACCCTAGCAGTCAATAAGAAAAAATCATAAACATCAATGAGGCCTTGGTCTAGTGGTTACATGTCCCCCCACCCTTTGAAGCTCATTAAGACCCCAAAAACAAAAAAAAATAAGGAAACTCATAAATGTTTGATTAGAATATTAGATAGATATTAAGACATAAAAAAGGAAAGACAAAATTTGTCGGTCAGTTTAATAAATCAAGCGGCCCTGCTTGGTGTGGTTTTCTGCAAATCTGCAATCACCTCATAAACATATTAAGAGATATTATGACCGAGGTTCTGTCTTAAAGGCCAATACGGATAAACTAGAATTACATTTACGGAGCTGAAGCCCATTCTCTTCACCTTATATTCAAGGCACCAAATTCTGTTTACTAATTAAAACAAACTTATACTGATTGTACATGTTACATGTGATTAAGTACAACACCAAATAAAACCAAAGTCATTCAGCTAAGCAGGAATTACACAAACAAAAAAATTAAACAGAGCAATGAATACAGCATTCCAAAGAAAAAAACACAGGAAATATTAGCAGCAAAAATACCAGATATTTCAAGGGACGAAGTGAAAACCCCTTGGTATTTGTCAAATGATCCATAAGGCGTCCAGGTGTTCCTACCTATAGAAAAGAAATAATAAATGACAAGACATAACAGCAAAAAAACTAACCCAGTATCACATTTAAATATGCTTCTAAACACCTCTACATAATTTTTAAATGCACAGACACACTTATAGACTTGTAAAACTTCCAAATTAGTTCTACATGCAATATGCACAGGTATACTCCACTAGTTACTGGTAATGTAGCACCTATAACATTAGATTTATAAGAAAGGAAAATTTCAACATTTATACAATAATTTATCCAAAATCCTTAGAACAACTCAAATCGTGTATTACAATAAACAAATAAATAAACAAAAGTGAATGATCACGTACTACAATGTGAGGCCGTCTTGCAAGAGCAATCTGCTGCTGGTTCATGTCCACTCCCCCAACAAGCTATAAAAGATATAAAGCAGTCAGCAATCATGGTACTTGCTTTATAAAAAAAAATTTAAAATAAAAAATATCATATAACTCACTACAAAAAACGCAACTACTTTCAATCATTCATCAGATATCAAAATGTAAAAAAGACATAAAGCTCTGAGAAAGTAGAGCAGTATTGCACACAAAGGCAAGAAAGGAATCAGCTCATTAACAAACTTACCACTGCTGTTCTTAATCCAATGCTAGCTCCTAACGCTTCAAATTGTTCGGCAATTTGGATTGCAAGCTCCCTGGTGTAACAAAACAGCCAAAAATAAGCAAAAGGATAATTCTAGAGGCATCATAAGCTCATTTAATGGAAATGCATTACTGAGCGAGAACAAACTAAGGCCAAAATTCCCAGTGTTAGATACATCAAACAGAAAGCAAACATAACCTTAATCATAAACAAATACTAGTAAAATTGAAATATATAGTAACAATGACTCCTCAAGGCTTCCTTAGATGGTGGAGTATATACTGTATCAAGTTTATGTCGTCTTATGATAGAAGCTGTAAGTTATTCAAATTAAAGACAGTAACGACATATACTGTCAAACAAGAACGTGCAAATTTGCAGAAACAGCATAACAAAACAGCCGGTAATAGGACTAACTAAAGGGAACTCAACCATTCAACACTCAAGCATTAAACCAAAAATCAACAGCTCCATTAACCAAAAGCTCACCGAGTGGGCAAAAGCACGCAACCGAAGAATGGCTGAGGTGATTTGGCTTCCAGTAAAGCCTGAATTATTGGCAATGCAAAAGCCCCAGTTTTACCAGACCCAGTTTGAGCAAGTCCAATTATATCCTTGCCTATTCGAAAATCAACAATTGTAAATCAACAAAAATTATACGAGTAACAATTAATTAAATTAACAGAAACTCAAACAATTAATCAATTAACAGAAACTCCAACAATTAATAAGATAATTATGAAAAATTAACAGAATTCGAAGCAATTAATCGTATAATTATGGTAAATTAACAGGAATTTAAAACAATTAAAAAAAAAACCTGCAAGAGCATGAGGAATGGAATCAGCTTGAATTTTAGTAGGAGCAGTCCATCCTAATTTGTGACAAGCTTCAACCAAAAGATCGCAAATATTTAGGTCTTTGAATGATTTCACTTCTTCTCGGTTATCTTCCTCCATTTTTGTTAATAGCAAAATGCAAACAGAGGAGAATTCGCAACAGCAAATAATTAGGGAAGCAAACGCAAGAATAACCCAATTGAAGTCGAGAACACTACTACAAATACAACTACAACTACAACTACAACTGAGGTTTAGGGTTTTGTAAAGCTGTCAAAGCCTTATTAGTTTACTCGTTGTATGGGCCAATTCACCAAATTGAAATTAAAAAGAAATGTACTGACAATTTATCTTCTATAAATAATACTAAAATAATAATACTCCGTATTTCAAATCTACTTCATTTACCAAATTTATTTTCAATCCCATTTTACAAATTTCATTAATCAGGACCTAAAAGGTACGAAACTTTAGTGAAAGTTGATATTTAAACATGTTTTTTTTCTTCAAATTGTTATTTCAATAAAAAAAAAAAAAAAAGAGTTAGAAATTTAGATGGGAATTTTAAAAAAAACTCGAAAAATGAACTAAATTATTCACAAGTATTTTGTCGAAATTTTTGTATTTTCTAGGCTAATTGTAGCTTGAGGATTTTTTTTTTTTTTTACCAAATTGTTCTTTAGGGGTAGCTTTTTTTATCAAATTGTCTCAAGAGTAATATTTACCAAATTGTCACTATGGGTCTTTTTTATTTACCAATCTGGTCAATTGGCCCCTTCATAAGTAACAAAATTAAAAAATAATAATATAAAAAACTCTCGCAAGTTAACGGGAAAAAAGATAAGAAAATTCTCACCCGAAGTGTCTCTAATGAACTTTAATCCCACAACCTCTTACTAAATAAATATATATGTATAAAAAAAAGAGTGGAACAAATCTTGCTTAATAAAACCGCTAAGCCTCGTTTTCAATCTACGTTTACTTGTACTACGCTTGTAACAAGTCTTTTCTTCAATTAGCTCATTCGTCATCAAAAGGTGTATTGTGGTCATTTGGGTAAAAGGTCATTAATGTTTTTTTTTCAACAACTTATGAGGTGGACACATGTTGAACATTATAATAAAATGACATGTGTTTTAAAACAAAGTTTGTCTATTCTTAAAAGTTGGATATAAAAATATGTACTATGTATATCAAAATGTTTCTTGTGGAGCATTAGAAGGCAACGGTGATGCCTACAATCGTTCACAACTTTTTAAGATAATGACAACGATTGCAATCGGTTAGTGAAGTAAGAGCAGCTCCCAAAAGTATGGGAACGAAGCATTAACAATAATTGCACATTCCTCCAAACAAACTCTTTTAGAAGAGGTCAATAGCGAATGAAAGAGAAAGGAGAAAAGTAGTAGAATTAGTATTTTTGTTGTGGTACAAAAATTGAAAGATAAACTTGTATTTTCTCAAATTAGAATATGATGGCCTCCTCTTTACAAGTATAGTAGAAGTGTAGATATCCATCATTCAATAATTGGTAATTTTGTAATTTAACAATAAGAGAAATTAACAATGTTAATTTTACGAAGAACAACCTTAATGGAGGATGTACAATTTGAAGAGCTTTAAAGAAGAGTTTAGAAACTTCAATGGAGAAATTAAAGCTCAAGCTAGGGCAACTCGGTGAAGGAGGACAGCACCCTCATTCTTTGGGGTAAACCATGGCCTTTATTTCTCCCTTTTTCTTGGGGTTTTAGTTTAATTCAACAGCTTGGGCCACCAAAAATGGCGGCAAACATGTCAAGGAAGATGAAACAAATGAAGATGTTAGTGTTGTCACATGGAGGAAATGGTGGTATTAGTGAGGGATCGAAGGAGGAGGTCGAATGAAAAAGGATAAGGTTAAAGCAGCTTAAAAAGTACTGTACAAAATAAAAGAAACAAAATATTGTTTTTTAAATCCACCATTCAGCCACTAGAAAAATGAAACTTGTTGCTGATGTAATAGATCAATAAGGGCGCGGCCTTTTGATTTTTTTCAACTTTTTGGAACTTTTCTTGGGCAGGTACTTAGTCTCCTCCAGATCATTATACTCTTTGCTCTTCTTCCCACCAGATTCCTTGTATTTCTGTAGATGTAAATATACCTTCATATTAATTAAAGTGCCGCTAAAGATAAAATTAATCACCAATAGCAAACTAGAGATGCTTAGAGAATCCATGTGGATTTGGATGGATGTGGATTTGTAAATAAGTCATGCAAGTAGAACAAACTTACTTTATCTACAATCCTTCTCGCCACAGATACACGTTCATACAGAAGCAACATTTCTTCCTTTTCTACAGGATACGTTGGCAACTGTTTTCCTATATCTCAGAATATAGATGAGAGGTTCAACCACAGATCCAAAAGTCCATGATAAAAAAAAACATGCTACAGCCCTACAAAACAACTTACCTATTTCTTGTTCTATTCTGTAATAATTTCCGATGTTGTATTCAGTTACAAGTGCGATTGCAAGTCCTGATTTCCCAGCACGTGCAGTTCGCCCTACCCAATGTATATAATCCTGAAACCCACAATGACACCAGTGACCAAATACTGTGAAATAGCATCCACATTCTCATGGTAAATAATAAACAAATGCTCATTTCCAAGGGTCAATTGTAAGAATGCCTATCACATAATTATGACCGAATGATATCAAAGAGGGATAATATCAAGTGTAACACAAAGTAACCATGTTAAAAATTCATTATTATACTTCGTATAACACAAAAATCACTTCAATTTGGACCAAAAAATTGCAAACCTTTAGCAAATAAAAGTTGCCAGTGACTGCTGTACACAAACCTATATCCAATACTAGTAAGCAGTCTATGTTTTGCACAATACACATTTAAATCTCCTATCCTCCTAGTGCATAAATTCCTAAATCCTATTGGAAAAGACAGAGGGGTAATGAATAGGACAGGAAAGAACAATGTTCTTAATTTTCTTGATTAATTTGCCAAAAGTGAAAAAATCACCTCTTGTTCTGCTGGGACATCATAAACTATGACCAAATCCACAGAGGAAATATCAAGACCTCTACCAGCTGCATTGGTGCAAACAAGGATATCGCAATCTCCAGCTTTAAACTTGTTCAAGGCTCCCAGTCTTTTAACCTACAACAAACACACAAAAAAACAGAATCGGGAAGTCAAACTCTTGTAAATTGGCAATATATTACTATAAATCTAGCTATATTGTAGTAGGGCGCCAGTAGTACACAAAGATAAGGAAAAAAAAAAATTAAACAAAACAAAACAAAGGTAAGAAAACCTGAGTCATATTGCCATTAAAGTGCATTGCTCTGAAACCAAGAAAACGGAGCATTAATGCTAAAATTTCAGTTTCAGCACAGGTACGAGTAAAAACCATTGATGTGTATTCAGGCATCTTCATTAAAAGATATACAAGAGCACAAGCCTGAAAAGATAAAAATAAATAAATAAATAAAAATGTAATGTGAAGTTCATAAACATATCTCATGGCTTCTTCAATTTTTTGTAGGCCTCACGTACATTACTCATTGCCATGTTTTATGCATGAATTATCCGATCAGTAATTATAAAAGTAGCAACTACTGTAAGGTAAATCAGCATTAAAAACAGCAGTCACATTGGAAACCTTTTGCCCACCTTTCATTACAAAACCAAAATAAGATAGTTCATTAAAGGAGACAAACCTTTTGCTTAGCAGGAATCAAAAGATATTGCTGCATTAATGACTCAACCGTAGAATATACAGAAGATATCTCAATCTGGAAGGGGAAAAAAAAAACCATGACATTTGGTCAAGATATAACTAAAAAGAAAACTGCTTTTCAAAGAAACTTAGATTTTCTTTCCCTGTAAACCAGTGAAAAATTTATTGTACGTTTGATTATAACACCCGAACAGAAAAAAAAAAGTATTAATGTTCACAAAGATATTAGTGTCATTATAAATATAAATCTGACCTTTACATGATTCCTTATACAAGCTCTTTGGAGCTTCTTCACCTGCAATTATAAAGGTGGAAAACCTCTTATTTCAGACATTAAGCTTATCGGAAATATCAATCTCTTTCAAAAACGCCATTCATGTAACCAGAATATAATGAATTCTATTGAACGTAAAGGAACAACTCACTTGGTACTCCAAAGTCCAAACAGGGTAATAGACTAAGAAAGTAGTAATGAATATGTGTAACTTTAGATTGGATGTCCAGTATTAATATCTATATTAAAGCATCCAATTTTTCCACCGACTCTCTTCACTCATCCGCAAAACTTTTGATGATAACAATTAGTAGTAAAAAATAATAGAGAACAAATTCTTATATGCAAATCCATAACCATGGACTTTGCATGAGATATTCTGTGTATACACACAATATCGATTCCCAGTACCTCAATGTATTGTTGACCATGTATTATAGGAGTACTGTGGTAATAACTCAGTTTCTAAATGATCTTAACATTTACTATTTGCACAAATATTAAGAAATAAGATAAGTGGTTAAGTTAAATGTAATAAATAAAAGTAGTGATTAAAATAAAAGAGAGAATGCGTAATAAGGATTGTGGGTATAAGAAAAAATTGGACAAGGTATGAGAAGAAAAAGGGGTAGTTTCTAATTGATCTAACATTTACTATTTGCACAAATATTAAGAAATAAGGAAAATGGTTAAGTTAAATGTAATAAATACAAGTAGTGATTAAAATAAAAGAGAGAATATGTAATAAGGATTGTGGGTATAAGAAAAAATTGGACAAGGTATGAGAGGAGAAAGGGGTAATAATTGTGGGGAAAGAGGGTAAAGTAGTAATTAGGATTTGAAAAAATGGAATAAAGTAAAAGTGTTAAGTAAGAAAGTGAGTGAAAAGGTGATAAATTTAGTGGTGTAAGAGGGTTAGGACAGAGTAGTGAAGGGGCTAGCAAAAATGGAATAAAGTGAAAGTGGTAAGAACTTTTACAAAAACAGACCAAAACATAAAGTGTGATCAACCAGAAACGGAGGTAGTATAATACAAGTCGTAATTCTCTCAACAAAAACAATACCTCTAGAGTACATTTTATATTCCAAACAAAAATAAATAGCACCCAAAGTAACAAATTTATAACTATTAAACAAAAATAAACATTGGTTACTTGCAAGAGTTACAACTCAGAATAGGTAAACAAAAACAGGTAAAGGTATAACAATGAGACACACATAGGAAAACAGCTCCAAAACCTAAACCGCCTTTGCCTTCCCCAAATAAAGCAAGGAGGAAAAAGAACACAAGGATTTTCCTTCCTCCAAGCCTCTTAACAATCTCTAGCCACCTTTCCAAATATCCATTAGCAACACTAGCTAATCAACACTACTCAGCTTTTCTACCTAGTGTTTTTAAATTTAGAGCTTTAAGGTTGACCAATTAAATAAAAAAGGAGAAAAGGAGCACGTAGGATTTAAAATGTAAATTAAAGCGTAGGATTTAAAATGTAAATTAAAGAAGTGTAAAAATTCCAAATCTACAATGGTTTGGTCACTTATCACTGGTGTTACATAGTCTAGTAGGTGACAAGGGAGAGAGAAACATGAAGTGCGCTAAGAGAAAACATTTTATTATTTGAAGGGCTGCAATGGTCATGCAAAGGAACTTACAACACATGTGAACATTTGGTATAAAGTTATAAATTGTGGGAATAGTAATGAATTTGTGTGTAAAATTTGTGAAGAAAAATTGTATTTCATTACCAATGGTAATGTGAAGTCACCTCTATACCCTCATTTTCTTCATAAATGTTCCTTACCATTTGCAAGGTGATATTGAGTAGTAATGGAAATTTATGAAGAAAATCACATGTATGGGATGGAGTTCCATTACCATGGTAGCGAACATGAGATTTATTCATTAACAACTAACCTTACCCACAAATTCAATTACCATTCCCATGATTTGAGACCACCAAGTCGCCAACCCAACGTGTCATAGCATTTGCAAAGCATTGAACTCAAGAGAGTAAAAAGAGGAAAACTTACTTCCTATCAACGGACGACAGAAACAACTAAAACGAGAAAAAAATTTTGAAACACAATTTCATCCAAAAATATGTCATAGTTACCTTTTTTGTCATCGTGGCAGAAAATAGGTAAGTCCTTCGCTCATGAGGGATCACTGTCAATATATCATCAATGGATTTCTCAAAGTCCATATCCAATAATCTATCTGCCTCATCTAATACCTGTACATAATAGGAATAACACAACAATTCAACCAAAAATTCTAAATGAATAAAGAAAATGAAGCCAAAAGAAAGGCAGCTATATTTTATAGTAGTTGCCCCATATAGTACATCCTTTTAAGCAACACAACAAAAAAGCCAAAGCCCTATTCCCAAAAGAATAGAGTTGGCTGCATGAACCAAGAGATGGTCATCCTTCTAATCAATGTAGAGTTGTAGACCTTAAATATTAAGCTAAGAGAACAAACTATCGAACAGAGAGGTATAGTTCTAAAGCCACGGTAGACACCTCAAAATTCAAAAACCAAATTATAAGGTCTTTATATGCTATAAGCTTCTTAACGAAGTTCCACCTGTTTTCTTCTCTAATTAAAGTAATACTCAGAATATGTTATTGTATGTTATTGGAACAACAAAATTGCTGGCTTAAAATTGCTAAAGGCAACAGCCCTTGAAGGCTTGAACAATCTCAAATGGATGATCCTTGTAGGAGAAAGTTTCAAGTACAAATCAAATTTTTTGGGCATCTTTCTTGAGGAACCATCAACTACTGCTCTTTCTCAGAGGGTGGTAAGATATGTATATTACTTTCTGGTCAATAAAGAGAACAGTAGGTGTGCAGGACTCATACTGTTCAAACCCACCAATGAAATGAGTTAAATTGGAATATATATATATATATATATATATGGAACTTTATTTTGCCCAAGGCACCTGTTTACAACATGAGAATACATCAATACCCTCTTTGGGAAGTTACTTAGTTACAAGATGTAATACTAACAAACGCGAAAATAGAGCAATATTCTATACATGCAAAAGACAAAAGAGTAGCCACGAAATTAAACCAAAAGTATGAACACAGCAGCATACCAGATGCTTCAACGAACAAAATGAGAACCCCTTGGTATTGGTCAAATGATCCAGAAGACATCCAGGAGTACCAACCTAGAAGAGAAAAGATCAGATGGCAAATAACATATCTGAAATCAAAACCAACTAAGCTTTCTCAGCCATGAGATGATACAACATAACCCCAAGATGGGCAAGATCCATCCTAAAAAAGAATATGACTCGAGATTATGACACTTATTTATCTACACAGTCCATTTAAAGTAGAAGAAAAAACAAGAACCTACAACAATTACAGTGTTAATCTACAGCATTAGTCATTCTTGACCAATAAAGTGGAAGTCTCTTTGTTATGCAAATGTAGAAGACTAGAAGTTTTGTCTTCCATCTCCGAAAGGGAAGCCCTTAGTTACGGCTCATATCAACCTAAATATCCATTGGCCCATTAACTATGTAGGAACTCAGTTAACAAGCCTCTTATTAAAAGACACAGCCGAAGGCCCAAAACTGTTGAAGTTACTGAACATTGTTGTTCAAATTGAGGTTTACAGTCCTGTTTGTCTAGATCAAAAGCTAATATATTGTTCTATCACCCATAACATTAGTATAGCATTTGAGATAACTATCAACATACAATCTATCTATTTAAATATTGATGAAACAGGAGAAGAAGAGCATAAAATATGCAGTAGAGACAAATAAGCAAATGTGAGTGACAGCATACTATGATGTGAGGCCGTCTTGCGAGGGCGAACTGCTGTTGATTCATGTCCACTCCACCTACAAGCTACAGAAGGTGACCATTAATGATGGATCTTGCTTTCAAACACAATTCAATTAATCTGACTTGTATAACTTGGGGCAAACAATTTTCCAACCTTGTATTATTAGGATAGAATGTAAGAACCAAAATTGAAAAAAGATACACCTTTGATTAAATATACATATGAAGAAGTCAAGACCCAGCACAATAGTTATTTATATTCAAGGATGTTAAATGCATAAAAAATGAAAGAAATTCAAACTCACAGCTGCTGTCTTGAACCCAATACCAGCTCCCAAGGCTGAGAATACTTCACCGATTTGAATTGCAAGCTCCCTAAATTCACACCAAAAATAATAAAAGATTAAAAGAGTTTCACAAAGATCAAAATCCATAAAAACAATTAACATAATCATCAATCAATAGAATGAAAAAATAAAATTACCGAGTAGGTGCAATGACGCAAGCGAACAAGGGACGAGGGCGATCAGCATCGAGTAAAGCTTGAATAATAGGCAATGCAAATGCCCCTGTTTTGCCAGTTCCAGTTTGTGCAACCCCAATTATATCTTTTCCTGATAATTTTTATTACAAAATTCATCAATTTATCAAATAAAATCAATCCAAAATCAAACAACAACATTATGGAAGACCTTATTTCAATGAATTATAAAAAAAGAAGTAAAATTAAAAGAGGAAAACCTTCAAGAGCAGAAGGGATGGCTTGAGCTTGAATTTGGGTAGGAGTTTTCCATCCCAAATTCTCACAAGCTTCAACTAATAAATCACAAACTCCAATATCTTTGAACGATTTTTCGTGCTCCATTTTTATGCGGAAATTGAATTAGGGTTTTAAGAAGGAATTATTGGGAAACTTGATGCTGAAGCGGTTCATCTCTACCATACCTGCTCTATTTTTTGGTGCTATTTATAGGTTCCCCCAGTATTTTTTTTCAGTTATTCTAATCGATTTTAATGATCAATATTTAATTAAATGTGCTATGAATTATTGTCCAGCTTTCATAGCTCAGTTGGTTAGAGCACCCGTTTAGTAAGCGGGAGGTCTTGAGTTCGACTCTCAATGAAAGCAAAATTGATTTTTTTTTTTTTGGTTAACTACAGTTGTATCCGCTTTTTTTGGGCAAATACAGTTGTATCCATTTCACAAGTGTAGGAAATGCTGAAACTCACAAAATAAAATTGCTGTCCATACACGCAGAGGGTACAAAAGCTTAATAAATCCTCCCAAAGTATTACAGAGTACAATAATTAACTTATAATTGAAAAGAATAACACTATATTAATCTGAAAATGACATTGTTACAGTACTCAGAGTTTCATAGTTAATAACTGTCATTGTAAACCTTAGAAGAAGTAACCATGCCCACCTCTACAAGAGGGATACGACTAATTCCCACAAACCCACATCTTCAACAAACAAACGAGACTGTGGCCGTTCTGTTGCCCCCCTAGGCCCCTATACAGAAGAATTGCACAATTCAGATTGACAATTTTGATTGCAGGTATTTGATCGGTTGATCCTTAGCAATAATTTCCCTTTCCATTCATTCTTCCAGACATACTCATACTAACTGCTTCCATATTACGTAAGTATACTCTGCTCCGGAGAGCCTCACCACCTATATCCCACTTTTTTTTTACACTAATGCAATGAAAAGTAAACACTTTCTAAGTTAACCTATTCGTGTAGAAATGATCCTATTGAAGAACAATCGCCCAATATTCTCTGCTGAATTCAGGAAGTGATTAAGACAAAACTTTCATCTCTCAGCGCTTTGAAACAGTCAAGTTTGATTCAGTTGCTGAGAAATCACCGAGGCCCTCACTCTGTAATCGACTATGTAATGTCTCCATATTGTTTTCTGGTGGGCATTTATTAGCAGGATTCTTGGCTGACATCTGACAGAAGCATTCAGGCCATGAATTTGTGTAGAATGATTCAGGGGATATCCGCTTATGTGGACCACCAAAACTTGTCTTCGCCATTACACTTCTCACAGCTTCTTCAAAACCAGCAGAGCGCCCCTTTTCTCGGTCAATGAAAATTGGGGCAAGAGCTTTCCTGTCTGGCCTGATTATTGTTCGAAAACCATAGTACAGGCGGTGGCCCAAAAGATTGTTTGCAAAGTTGCTTGGGCCATCATACGTGGGCATAAAAATATCTGCAAGGAGGCAAACCATGTAATCCACAGCTGACCCCAGCATACCCCGTGTGTTCTTTTTGAGCTGTCCTGATGTATCAACAGTGCTGTGGTTTTCAAGATGTGGGAAAAGAGACCTAAAAGGTTTCATGAAACGCTCACCACCATAAAGGTCACCAGCTGCAAGATAGATCCTGGTGGAGTTGTCAAAACCCATTGCACGAAGAACAAGACCTACCTGCAACATAGTGACCACAATTACCATAAAAAGATTAGAAAATCAACAGCAAACCTCCTTCAATGGGTATGATGGGATCGCAGTTAGCAAGAAATTTCACTAAAAACAGGCACCAAAAATAAATGCATCACAGTACAAGAAAGGACTGACAGCTCTGAATGCAACGAAAGGCACTTAAGCATTTGCTTGTGTCTCTTTTGTGTTTGTGAGAGAAAGGTGAGCCATAAAACAAGAATAACAAGACTACTTACTCACAGGTTTAAGTCATTAGTCTATCTTTCAGCTAGGAACAGGGAAACAACAAATTAAGATACTGACAGAAGAGTACTCTAGCATGGTAATCTCTTTAAACTTCTAGTCTCAACTAAGAAGTTCTATAATAAGGCCATAAATTGAAGTCTCTCAGATGCAAAAATAATGATGGTTTTTCTCAACATTAGGACATGAACAATGACCTCGGAGAACTTTGGCAAATTTAATTTCATTTTATCAATTCTACACAAACATTTTTAAAACCAAAGGGGTAACAAAAGAAAACAATGACAATGAATGAACGGAGTCAAAATATACCTCTTCTGGAGTCAAAGGACATTTTCCAATTGCACGCCTCTCATCATATACAAGTTTCTTTGGGGCAAAATTCTTCTCCCGATATTCTTTCAATTCCTTCTGCTCCTTTGGGGAAAATATATCAAAGCACCTGGACAATATCGGCCGACCATTTAAATAATGGTCATTTAGCAGTTAATCTTTTCTACATAATCATTAAAAAAAAAATTAAAAAAGTAGGTATATTGACAGCCTCCGAGCCAATTAAGCTCTGTATGTAAATGAGGGAAAAGACCAGTAACCAGAAATCCCACCAATGATATTCATCATATATAGTGATTCTCAACAAGCACGTGACTTACCCAGCAAATGACAGCATATCCATCTCAAATCGAAGATGTATTGCCATGAAGCGACCTTGTGCACGTAGTCGATTCACTATTGCATGGCTCAGCTCCATTATATGAGGCTTAAATCTGAGAGCATGATAATTTACTCTGCACCGTAACCTCTGATATTCAGCATTGTCGATTTCCTCAGCCAAACGATGAGAGAAGGGGGTAAGATAGATAGCACCATGTTCCTTCATCTTCTCCAAAGCAGTGGTTGTATACCAACTGATGGGCGCATCTCTTGGAGGGTTCATCTATATTTAAAAAAAAAATGACACGTGTGTATATTGTATAAGAGCAACTATTTTGATTTCACATAAGAAAGCAGTAAAAACTAAAAAGTACCTGAAAAGTTTTCATCTTCTTGGTCTTTCCATTTTTGTGAATCTCTGGAACACTTTCAACAATTCGCACATCATATCTCAGAGTTCTGACAAAATGGTCCACATCATAGATACCTTGAAATCCACTGTATTACGGTTTCAAGAATTACATAAATGCAGTTCACACAACAAAACCCGGGAGAGAAGGGAAGAGGCGGAGGAAATAGGGCAAAGTAAAACAAAGAGTTAAAAATAAAATAAATAACCCTTGTCAACCCTTCGCTCTTACAATTCTGTTGTCCAAACAATGAATGGCCTTTTTATCACACTCCCCTTTGTTATCTGTTCCCTTAATAAATTTAAAAATTTGTTTAAGTTGCTTAAAGTTGACATGAAGATACATACCTGTCATCATGCCAAAAGGAATTGGCATCCAACTCAGGTAATACTAGTGTTGCATTCATGATTCTAGCAGTAAGAACAGCATTACAAATCTACAGATGATAAGGCCAATTGTTAGGTAAAACAGAGTAAAAAGAGCTGAAAACACAGGGGAATTCTGGGTAACATCACATAAAATAGATAGGTCATGGAGACAAACCCACACTTGTGCATTATTAAATAGACAATGGAAAGCAACACGGATCACAAAAATGCAAAAAATCACTTTTAAGAAGTATCTGAGCACAAAATTAATACAAGCAATTTAATATGATGACAGAGCCTAACCCTTTCATCTAAGTAACCTACAATATGCTGGCGGCTTTGACTAACCAACTTCAGATCAATGTACATCCATTACCAAAGCCAAAAAATAAATAAAGGCAAAAGACCAGCAATAAATTAGATATTAATTCATTAGATATCCCACATGAACTTTTAAGAAATATCAATGACTCTATGTCTTCTTTGGCAATTCTGAGTTTATAAAGTGTTGAATAATCAAGTTAAAAACCTAAATTTCTCAAGGGAAAACCATCTTCAAGTTAATAGAAGATACACAATAGTAATATACAAATAAATTTCTTGTGACATACATGCATGAATACTTTCAATTTATTCCTTAGTAGTAAAACTAGAATCTAAGCTATTCAAGAAGTTGACTCTTAGGAGCCCTCGCTTCTAGATAAAAACTAGACATCGTTCAAAAATTGCTTGGTGCAATGCGCTACCAATTCATTGCCAAGAGCCATTACCTAATTTAACAATTTATATACTAACATCCAATTATCCAAACATTATGTAATTCTTTTTAAGAGTGAAGTATCCCTTTGATGTTTATTAGAAACCCACCTTAGCTTTATTCAGGAAGTCCTATCCCAAAACATCACAGTAGTTTATTATGTTAACAAACGTACATGTGAATAATTAATTTTGCTAGGTATGTAATCAGCCATTAACTAAAAGAATTTTTTAATGTTGAAGAAATCATAGAAAGGAAGCATGAAATTGAACGAAATAAAGGCAATGAAGAGGATACTTACTGCAGTTCTCTGCTGATTCAGACCACCATTGCAGCGAACACGCAGATACCCATTTGTCTTAGATGGGGGAGCTACAGCATTGGTAATAGGGGTGAAGCAAATGAGTAAATGTAAAGGAGCACATTGAATCCGATATTAAACTAAATCTAGTCTCATTGTTTCACTAGCAGAAAAATCTTACAAGGCCAATCAGAACGAGGGGCAGAAGAAGGTCTCCAGCCATCAGAAGGAGCAGTTTGCCAAAGATTTTCCGTATTTATCTAATAAAATAGAAATGCATCAGCACCAATTCAAAGTTTCAGAAACCATTACCAAGCAAACAGTGATCAAAGATTTTAATTAACTTGGTTGCATGATGTAAAGAAGGGAAATGAAATAACTGATCCATTCGCCAATCCACAAAATCATCACATTTATGCTAGATTATAACCACATTATAGTCCCCTCGAGTCATCGAAGTAAACTTCAGCTGATCTTTAGTTGCTCTTAGATATTCTAGCTGTAAGTATGCAATCAATTGTGGGTCATGTTTATCCATGTTAAATTCATGCATCTTATATTGGAATCCCCAATCATTAGCTGAGCAATTAACATTTTAAACCAAAAATACAATCTCTTCAATTTCAAAAATGAATAATACGAAGTAGGTATCAATAACCAAATTGATGAATAAAATCCAAAAATTAGGGAAAAAGTACGAAAATGTTGGAAGGAAATCAATTCACCTGAAACTGACCTCGGTTCTAGTGGTAGATCGGATAGTGGACCTTGAAGTGAAGAGAGAGAAAGTGCAAATGACGAGAACAATGGCGGCAATTATCAGCTTCCCAATCATCCCCTTCATTATTCCACTCCATTGCTTCAGCTGTCGTCTTCTCTGTCCCATTTCTGCTGCCCTAAAACAACGATTTTGATCTGACAATTAGAGTTGCAGAAACCCAGCAATTTAAACATTAGAACAGATTCGAGATCTACATCATACCTTCTCATGCTCTCAATTTGCGCAGAATTGAAAGAGCTAGGGTTTAAATTTGGAGAGCGAAGAGAAATTTGGGATACAAGTGATCCAGCGTTCGAGTTTGTGAGGAACTGAGGAGTGTCAGTCTGGCGGTGAAATCGGGTTAACCCGCTCGTCTTGCAATGGTACTCCTGCTCCTCAGGCTTTTATTTGGAAAATCAGTGTACTTAGGGTCTGTTCACTTCAACTTAATTTCAGTTCAGTTCAATTCTAATTAGTTCAGTTCAGCTTTAATCAGTTCAGTTCAGCACCTAATTTCCTTTTCTTATAAAATATTCATTTCACCTCAGTTCAGTTCAGTTCAGTTCAATTCAATAAATGTGAACAGGCCCTTAATTGACCTTTTAAAAGCAAAGTGGATGATTTTAGTCGCTCAAATGGCCATCTAGTGACTTTTATTTGCTTGGGAGTCATCCCGATTTTCGTGTCCGAAAAAGTCTAAAATCGACCAAATTTGAAGGTTATAATTCACAGTTTTTAGCTAATTTCAGAAAAAAAAAAATTCAAAAATGATATGAAATTTTAAAGCAAAGTGGATGATGTTAGTCGCTCAAATGGCCATCTAATGACTTTTATTTGCATGGGAGTCATCCCGATATGTTTCTTTTTCGTGTCCAAAAAAGTCTAAAATCGACCAAATTTAAAGGCTATAATCCATAGTTTTTGGCCAATTTCACTAAAAAAATTCAAAAATGAACTGAATGTGTGAAATATCCCACAAGATCATATAAGTTGATTTGGAACATAAAAGCCCTATTCAACAATGTGGTGAAGACAACAAAGCCAAATTGACCATTTTAAAGATAAGTGGATGGTTCTAGCTACTCAAATGGCCTCTCGAGGTGTTATGGGCTCCATAAGAACAACCTCGACATGTTTATATTTCGCGTCTAAAAACGATTAAAATCGGCCAGACTTGAAGGCTGTAATCCACCCTTTTTGGCTAATTTTGGTAAAAAATTTCAAAATTGAATTGAATGTGTGGGGTGTCCCATGAGGTCATATATGGAACAAAAATATCTTAGTGATAGGTTATACGGGCCCATTAATGAGTTTTGTTTTTTTCAATTATGTGACGTATACCAAAAACAACCAAATTGTCCGGCAAAGTGGATGGTTCTAGCCACTCAAATGGTCTCTCGGGGTGTTTTTAGGTCCATGGGAGCAACTCGGCATGTTTCATTTATGGGTCAGAAAAAGTCCCAAATCGCCGAATTTGAAGGCTACCCTTCGTTTTTTGCCAATTTCGGTACAATTTTTTTAAATTGAACTGAATGCGTGTGTAATGGTGTCCCATGAGGTCATATAAGTTGGTTCAAAACCAAAAAAAAATAAAAAAATGTCCCATATAATGGCCCGAGAATGAGTAATTTTCAATTAGCGTGTACCCAAACAACCAATTTAAACGTTTAAAGGCAGATTGGATAGTTCTAGACACTCAATGGCTCACAAGGTGTTATGAGGTCCATGACTCCATGAGAGTAACTCCAACATGTTTCCTGTTCGAGTCTTAAAATAGTCCAAAATCAACCAAATTTGAAGGCATTTATAAGATCATTCTCTATTTTTACTGGCAAGAGTAATTATTTCTATGTAGATATTTTTATGTATGTCATACGACATACGTCATGAATTCTTATTGGATTAGAATAGAGATTTATTGATTCAATTGCTTTAAATATGGAAGCTTAAAGACCAAAAATTAACATTTTGTTTTCTTCCATTGAATCATGAGATTAGTAACATTATTTTTGTAGATTCTTTTCCTTTTATTTTGGCAATTTAGTGAAAGTAAAACTAATGGAATTCTCCTACGTACTAACAAACAAGATTAACTATTTAAGGGTTTATTTGGCATCGCTGTGGTTTTTTGTTTGGAAGATTTTGATTTAATATGATTACAATGGTTACACGTGTTTTTGCAACATTGAAAAGTCTTCCTATATTTATTTATCTTTATTTTTTTCTCGTTGTCATGACACAAAAACTTTTAAGCTAATAATTTTTCTAGCTAATTTAAGTCCCATTGCATAGCTAATAACTTACTATCAATTCAATATTCAATATATATATATTAAAACTCAATGGCAAGGATTGTAATCCTGCCATGTGTCATCAATCTCGCCACGTGTCATTATGGCTTGACAAATCATGTGGTACACTAATGACATAACTTATGATACTTCGTAATAAATTTGCACTTTAATTTAAATGAGTTATTCATGTTCATAAATTCTAAAATTTTAATTGTCAACTTATATGTGCATATTTTAACAACAATATGATTACAAAGTCAAATTCATTTCTTTCAATTTATATAGGTTATATGTATTTAAAATACGTAATTAAAATGCATAGTAATTTTAAAGGTTTTTTTCTTTTAACCACAAGATAGGTTTACTTTGTTCTTAAAAAAATACATATATGTTTACTTACTTTAATTGAAGGAATTTTTACGACAAATGAAAAATAATCTAATACTAAGCATAAAATTTAGGTTGCTACATACTGAATAATGAATTTTAATGTATACTAATATTAGCAAAAATAAACAAGTGATTATTTCTATTGCACTTTATGTTAATACCCGTATTTTTTTTTACGATTTGATAAAAGTTGTAGTTGTATTTTATAATCTATTTTATTATTTGATAAATTTTTATAAAACTATAATTTCTTTTTTTTTTATCTAGTTGATATATCTTTGTATTTAAATCTTTTTATCTCTATTAAAAAAATAATAATAAATAAATAAAGGGGAGCCGCCGATTCCTATTTTTGTGCGTGGGATTCATTGTTGTTAAAAGTTTTGTTCCATTCACCAATCTCCATTAGCTTATTTATTAAATTGTAATTAAAGAAACCCCACGAGATGTTTGTACAATGAAGGCGAGGAATTGCGACGTCACTCAATCTATTCCTTGCTTTGAATATTGTAGTTTAATTTGATAGTATTTTGTCGAAAGGTAATCACACGAGTCTTAATCTTTAGAGTTGTTTGATATAGATTATTGTTTTATTGATTGTATATTGTATTATTGTGTGTAAATTTATGATTTCTTATTTGTACAATCAAGATTTATATATGTGTAATTAGTGTGTTGTATTATTATATGATTAATTGTGTTATTATTTTTAGGGATTTCATGTTGTTGCTACAGGGTGTATTGTTCTCGAGGTTTTAGGGTTATTAATGTAGAGTATTATTCTTGGATTGTGAGTTAATTATTTTTAGGTGCTAGTATTATTGCCCTAAGAGTTGAGATGCTCATGAATTGAGTTGATCTTGTTATATTATTTGGGAACATGTGCCATTGTTGAGTTATTATTATTAGTTTGTGAAAGATTACTTGATCGATGTATGAGATCAAAAGGTTGAGGATTATTATTTTGTTTTTGGTTTGAGGCTCGGCGTTATATAACTTAGTCCCTGACTTGTTAGTAAGAGGGTAATAATCATGAGTTAAGAATGAGGTACAATCTTTATTATTTATTTTTCTATGGTCCCCTACAGTGGGAATCGACCTGTATGTGGTCTGGTTCAAGGTGTTTTCTAGTTATAAGAGTATTCAAGTTTTTATACTTGTTGATTTATTTATTCAAATTACCCATGTCCAAGGCTAAGTATAGAACAAAGAGCATGACACACTTATGGGATATATGAGTTAATTGAGTAAAGGTTTGTATTATTATTCGAGGTTGGGTTTGACAAAGGTTATTTCCAGAGTATAATGTGTAATGTAGTTTCGAACTACATTGTTTAAGTGAGTTAATGACAGGCTAAAGTCGTATCACCTAATCAAAAGTAATTACCTAAGTCCTCTAACTAAAGTAAGTAGGGAAGTAGGGTCGAATCCACAGGGAAACTGGTCTTTCTATTCCTAATTAATTATTATAATCCAAATATTAAAGTAACCAATATTTGTTGTGATTATACACTATACTACGAAGATTATGAGTAAAGAGAATAATTAAGGAAGAAATCAATAATAATAAAGCCTAGGGCATAGGTTCACTAATAAACAATATTCCAGGGTAAAACACAATAATCAATCATCAATGCATTAATTAATCAGATCATAAAGGGCTTTCGCTACGTATTACAGTCACAGAATTAATTTACCGGTATTAAATCTCATCTCTCGAATCTCGACCTAACCATTTATAAATTAATCTGCCTATTGAAACTAAGCCTAAACATCAATTCTCATCTCTCGAATCTCGAATCTCGAATCAATATTGCTAAACTCATACAATTAAACCTGGCCAAATCTAATTGCATAGCATTTAAACAATCAATAGGAAATCAATTAAGCATTAATAATCAACTATCATAAAAATTACCCCTTCATATTATTTATTAGATCCCCATAAACCCTAGAAAGAGAACTACTCACGCATAATTAAATATAAACTAAACATAATAATTAAACAAGACATGATAGAAGAAAATAAAATAAATAACTAAGATTAAACCAAGAGTTGTAGAGAGAGAAATAAGAGAGAAAATAATACTAAGAGTTTAATTGAGGGAGAGAGAGAAAAGTTAGAGAGAGAAAGAGAAAAGAAAAACTAAATTAAAAACTAAAAATTAATAATAAACAAAACTAAAAACTAAGAAAACTACCTAATCTAAAACTTACCTACGTAAATACTACTACCTCCTTTAATAAAAAGGAAGTCAACTCCCTAATCCCACTCAAACTCAAAGTATCATAAAATAATCAAAAGCTAAAGACAAAACTATCCTAAAAACAAATCTCAATCCTTTAGCAAATAGAAATCCGACTTAAGCAAAGTAACTGGAGTGAGGCCCAAGGAATTTGAGCCCACTCGTTGATCATGCATTCATGCGGCATTCCTTGATGATTGGGCCCGCCTATTCACGCCCAGCAGCTGATGCTCGCCAATTTGAAGCCCAACAACTGATCTCTTGGGATTGGGCTCCATGTAGTAGCTTGTAACAACTTGGATTTTATCATTAATCTAGCCTTTAAATCCCAAATCAAACTCCTTTGACTAGGTCTTGGGCAATTAAACTACGGTCATAAAATACGATTAGACTCCAATATCTTCGTAGTTGTTTAATAAGCTCGGGAATTGTCATAAATCTGCAAGTTCCAACAAAATAATACCAACTCTACAAAAACACTAGAAAACGTATATTAGTAATAAAAATAGCTCCGTAGAGCTCAAATAAGCACAAATATGACCGTGGGACGGGGAATAAAAATATATATAAAATAAACTTATCAGTTAATTATATTAATTATTCTATTATTCTTTGTGTTATGATAAGTGGTGATTACTCAGCTTTTTTGCTAACGTGTGTGTTTGTTTGTTTTGCTACTTGTGTTTGCGGCCATGTCTTTTTCTTATGGTGGCCCTGCGACGATCTATTATGGAATTTGTCCTTAATGGTGAGCATTCAAGTTGTTTAAGCAGGTTGATCAAGTGATCGTAGCTAAAGGAGCTCAAGTGTTTTGATTAGTATGCTATAACGAGTTTGTAAAGTTGTATAAATAGCTCACTTAGATTTATTGGGTTGTATTATTGGGATTTTGTAGGCGGTAATACCTCCGATTTAGGTGTATGTTTCCGCAATTTTATTTAAAGGTTGTCTATTTTTCCTTTATTTATTGTTTATTATTAGCTAGTAAATCGGGGGTGTTACACTTTATTTTATTATAATTTTTTTATTTAGAAACAATGACCCGGGACATCGTCCGGGCCAAAAATTAGTTTAAATTATTAATTTATTGGTTCCACCTTAATTACTAGTTTTATTTTTGGCAAGTTTTTTCCATGTCAATTAGTAGCTAATTTGCTTAGCCAAGCTACTTGCATATTTTACTTCTAATGGTCAAGCTAATAGCGATGAATTATTTAAAATTGCAAGCAAATCCCTAGTTATAAGCCTACTATTGGAGTTGCTTTTATTAGAGTCTTGTGCATTGGCCCAAAATATCATTGGTTCTTATACCTAGGGGTGTTAACGAGCCAAGCCGAGACAAGACTGAACTTGGGTTGCTCAGGCTTGGCTTGTTACATTATTGCTAGAGTTCGAGCCAGGCCTCGAGCTTAGATTATCAAGTTGAAGTTATAGTAAAACTCGATTTAGATTCGAAAATCATAACAGTATAATGTCTATTTTTAAGATATTATATATTATAACTAAGTTTAATTATTTTTCTTAGAATTATTAAAAATATTCTACTAATATTTAAGGTTAAGATGTTTTAAAAAATATTTTGAGCTTGTTTGTGAGCTTTCGAGCCGAATATGGTTGTGTCTCAGCTTATAAAAATTCGGAGCCAAGCTCGAGTAGTTCGCGAGCCAGCTAAGGCCCGTTCTTTAGAGCTGCTCTGCTGAAATCTGCTCTGCTCTGCTGAAATCTGCTCTACCCTGCTCTGCCTTGCTCTGCTCTGCTTAAAAATAATACTTAATATTGAATTATTATAATAATAATAATAATTAATATTTAATAATAATAAATAATTAATATTTAATAATAATAATAATTAATATTGAATTATTATTATAATAATAATAAATAATTAATATTTAATAATAATATTATTATTAAAAATTAATATTTAATAATAACAATAATAAATAATGAATATTTAATAATAATAATATTATTAAAAATTAATATTTAATAATAATAATAATTAATAAATAAATAATATTTAATAATAATATTATTATTAAAAATTAATATTTAATAATAAATAATAAATAATAAATAATTAATATTTAATAATAATAATAATGATAATAATAATATTAAATTATTAATAATTATAATTATAATAATAATAATTAATATTTATTAATAATAAATAATAACAATAATAATAAATAATAATAATATTAATAATAATAATAGTAAAAATAATAATGATAATAATATTTTCTCAAAAAAAATAATAATGACAATAATAGTAATAATAAAACTTATTAATAATAATAATAATAATAATAATTGATTTTTTATAATATAAATTAATATTTAAAGGTAATAACTAATATTTAAATATAATACTAATTATTAATTTTTAATAAAAATAATAATTAAATAATATTTAATAATAATTATAATAATAATAATTAATCTTTAATAATTATAATAATAATGCGATAATATTAATAATAGTTATAGTAGTAGTAGTAGTAGTAATAATAATAATAATAATAATAATAATAATAATAATAGTACTAATAATAATAGTAATAATAACAGTAATAATAAGGAAATCTGCTCTGCTCTGTTTCAATCTGCTCTACTCTGCTCTATTCTACTCTACTCTACTCTACTCTGCTGAAATCTGTTTTGCTCTGCCAGAAGCTCAAAAGAACAGGGCCTAAATTTATTAACCCCCCTTACTTATACCGTATAGGAAAAAACCGAACTAATCCTTATATTGTTTGGACGCTTAAAAATTGCAAAACCCTTAAACCCTGCTTAAAGCTTAAACCCTCAGACTCTTTCCCGCCACCTTCAATCTCTCTTCAATGGAGAACCACCGTCCCCAACGCTTCACCGGAAGTCGTGGACCTCCACCACAACCTCAGCCTCCGCCGCAGCAATTTGATCCCAATCTCCTCCTCCTCCAAAGCATGGGTTTGTACTCTCACAATCAAAACCCTCTTTTCCAAAACCCTAATTTATCATTTCAAAACCCCAATTTCTACAACAATTTCCCAATTCCGAACAATCCTGGAGTTCAGTTTCATAATATTAATAATCCCGTTGGATTTCCGCAGAATAATCCCAATTTATCATCCCCTGCAACCACGAACAACTACAACCCTAGCCATCCTCCTGTGCAGAATCAAAATCAACAACGAAACAGTGAACCGATTAGTATTCGCCCAAATCCAAAATTTCCGAATGCTGGTGATCGTAAGGAAACTCTTGATAAGATTGAGACTGCGGTTGCGAGTACTCGACGTCAAATCATTGGAGCAGGAGAGCATGTTTCCGTTTTGAAACTGTCACAATGCGTGTTGGCTAACTTGCAAGCTGACTCTTGGGATTCTTTAGGGTTTCAGCTCCATCAAGTTCCTTCCCTCCACCAACTTATCCTTGTCGAAGCACAGGTTAATCTATGAAATTTTTGTCTTTTATATAATTTGTATATGGCCCAAATATAATTTATTATAAGAACTGTTATTTTAGAAGGATTTGGCCTAAAATGTTAGGTATGTATTTGTTTGTTGATTGTGGTATTTTTTTGTATGTAAGGTCAATACTTTTATTCGCTGTCATGTGGCTGTTCACAAGATTACATCTTTGTTTGATTTGCAAGAGGCCATATGCAAGAATGAGTGTGTTGAGAAGTTTGAAGAGCTTGAGTTGGGTCCTTTTTTACGGCACCCCCTTGTCATGCACTATTTCTCTCTAAACAATGATGTGGAGGAAGTGTACAAGATAACAAGTGACCAAATAGTTTCTTATCTTTTGCTGTTTTATAGTAAGAAACAGAAGAACCAGAAGGTTGTAATCCAGGAGTTCCTGGATTTTGTTGCAAGGAAGTGTAAAGTGACAAACCCCAGGTTACTTGGCTTGCGGATTCAGAGTTTGGGGTAGGGAATCATCACTTGTTACTATACCTTATAACAACAATTTATAACTGGTTTTTGACTGCCTGAAAAAAATGATATAAACTTCTCGCAAGTTAACAAACATGATGCTTGTGGTACTTGTTAAATGCTTGCTTGTGTCTTTGATGATTCATAATTTACGTTGTTGCTTTCCTTGAGATGTGTGATAAGTGAACGCTGGGTGGTACGTTGATTTTTCAATGACCCCCTTGCTCTTTTTTTTTTTTTTTTTTAGTATTGGCTGGGATAAGTGTGAAGCACTATATAATCCCCAGCAGTAGCCTTTGAATGTTTTATGCATATGTAGATCAATCTTTAAGCTTGTAGATAAAAGTGAATGCTACAAACAATTGCCAAGATTATCATTGAACACATACTAAAAGTTGGAAAATATAGGGACATTTGAATGTCTTATCTCCGAGTTGCTGTCTTATTGCACCCTAAAGTGTGTCTCCACTCAGGTTCTCTATGAATCATAATGAGACTGCCTTTTTTGAGCAAAATAGCTTGATACTTCCAAGTTTATTAACTTTTCAGCTGAATATTCATTGAACCAAATTAGTAAAGCTCATAGCTCTCCCTTCGTGTGCTGTTTGGTTACTTTAGCAGTTGAAGAAATGATTTTGAAATTGGTTTCTCTATACTTGGAGTTGGAGCCTGATGGATAATTGTTTATTCACAACATTGAGCAGTGTTTGTTTCCAAACTCTTAAAATCCTGTTAGTTGTCTTCTTGGAAATTCAAACCTGTAGTGGGGCTAATTGCTGTTTTACAAGAAAAACCTTTTGTCTTTTACATAAAATATGGGCTCCTTCTATGTCAAATTTGCTCAAACCTCTTTCTTGGACAATCACTGATGATTAGATGATGTGATCTAATACCTACAATACTGTTTCAGGTTGCACATAGGTTTCTTACACAAGGCCCAGAATGCTCAAAATCTTGTTTTGGAGAAGTGTATGGAGGCAGTGAAAGAAAAATGCGATAAGCCAAGTAAAAAAAGGCCACTTTTCTCTTTGCAAAAGAAGGAACTTGATAACCGTTTCAGTGTCATAAGTGAGCGTGTCACATCCTTTGCCTCTGTCAACAAGGACTTCCGTGGGAAGCACATACGATTTGTTTCGTCTAGCTCTGATGAGGATGAGGATATGACAGATATCTCTGATAATGAAAATCTAGGAAATGACAGCTTAACGAGTAACCAGTCTCAGTCCTCTTCCGTAAAAAGAAAAAATGGAGATAGGGTGAGTAGCTGTCCTTACCCATCTGTAGCTGAAGAGAGGACAAGGCTGGGATTGAAAGGAGAAATTGGTGATAATTCTTCTCCACATACTCAGAGCTTAAATTGCAATCAGAGAAGCAAGCTGCCGAAAAAGAAAAGAAAATTGAAAAGTCAGAGTCATGGAAAGGCAAATGAACAAGGTTCTTTCTTACTCTCTGGAAGCACTGAGCCAGAGGAGGAAATTAATTCAAACAATTCTGATGATAATGATTCTATTAGGATGTTTATCACAACCTGGAAGGAGGCTTGCCGGCAGCACACAGCAGTAGAGGTATGTTTTTTAATTTTATGAAGGTCTCTTTTTAGCTGCTAACAAGTGTTCACTTTTGCTTTTCCATTGTCTTCTTTCTCCCTTGTTTGGTAAATCCTTAGTTTAAAATACTTGAAATCTTTTTTTTTCCCCTTTTCCTTTTATTCTAAACTCTTTTCTTTAGAAACTCATTAGTCTTAATATTGGATAAGGTGGGTACAATACGATGGCAAAAGTTATCACATTTCTCATCAAAGTCACCCATAATTTTTTACACTAAAAAGGCTTATTTTTGGTATCCAAGATGAAAATGACGCATCATCATGAAGAAATTATTCTTAATTTATTTACAGCTAATTACCACCTTCCGTTTCTTATTATGTGCAACAATAAGGTATTATTTGTGAGATATAAAATATTCTTTTATTGCACATAAAATAATAAGAAACGGAGGCGTTATTATATTTTACTTTTAATTTTACGACTAATCATATACTTCCTCTTTTCCCTAATATTGCAACAAATTACCATTTTAGGAGGTGTCACAAATATTGCTGCATATCCTTATTTGCACATTTTTTCTTCCTTTCTCTCTCCTCATCTCATGGGTCCTATCTTTATTCCTCTCTATCTCTCTTCGCTTCTTAAAATTCGTGCCCCCCCCCCCCCCCCCCCCCCCCCCCCCCCCGCCTCTATGTTGCAATATATTTTATTTATTTTTGACACACTTCATGTTGCAATATTAGGGGAACTTAGGAAGTATTTTAATTTTATAGCTGATTATTATATTTATGTCTACTATAAAGGTTGAAAGAAATTTTCTGGACACTTTATATGATAGCCGTGTCTAGAAAACTGGTGAAGCCACTCTTTTGACCGTGTTGACGTGTCCTCCTAAATTTTGGAGTTGTGTCCTCTGACACTGTGTCGGATAAGCAACATAGAATTCCACCACTAGATGTCTATACACTATGTTAATATTCTTTTCTTA